>NC_046362.1:35381066-35444308 GCF_011125445.2 Fundulus heteroclitus
TGTGCTGCCTTGGTAAATCTAGGAGTTGCTCCTCCGTAGTTTGACTCCATGTCACACGTACTGCCGCCATGCTTCTCTCCACTATGTTTCATCTGAGAAGAAGAAGAAGAATTCCCTTGTTTGCACATGCGCAGTGCGCGAGAACAGGTTGAGATCCCCCAGAATGAGCTGAAGAGCTTTGCTGAGGAGAAGGAAGCCTCTGGATTTCTCCTGGACCCACTAGCTCCGTAAACACATCTCAGATAAGATGAGACGGATGGATTGAAGTCAACTGAGAAGATTTTAATGTCGTACAAGTAAGGAGTTTACATGGAGGAAAAGTGGTGGAGACTTGAGTGTTGGAGCACAGACGCCAGGGTTTTCTATCACTTTCAGAACGTCTGTTGATCTTTGAGATGTGAACCTTTGTTTAGCCTCACCACAGATGAAGTGATATAATTTTCTGCAGATTTTAAGAACGTACAGAAACTAAAAAAGCAAAGCAGACCCCGATAACGTCGCTCCCTCCTCCGTGTTTCACAGAAGCGACAAGGCTTCATTGATGGTGATGTGAGGTTTATTTTTTTCTTGGAAATCGACCTTCTCTGTTCAGCGTATGTTTTTTTTTTTCTCTTTCTGGGTTCAAATCATCATTTGAGTCCTTCTCCATCACCCCAACCACCCTTGTCTTTCTAAATACCTCCAGCAAAAATACCAACAAAGAAACTCCTGTTCTGCATTTATTTTGTTGTTGTTAACAAACTTCCCCCTCTGCGTGTCTTACATTGATTCAAACTGCGGGATGCGGCGCTTTGAAGGACACGGAAGCAAACGGCGCGCTTTATGTCCGACACAAAGGTGCACCCAGGTGCACACACATGCACGTGCACGCTCACATGCAGAGTTTGAGTCGCAGACAGCGGTGGCAAAGGGCAGCGTACCGTAGGGAGAGGGCCTATAATAGTTTTAACCCAGTGCTCAGGTGTGTCTGGCCTTTGTCCGGCCAAATGTCAGAGAAAAGCACAACTCCGGGGAAAATCTGGGGGGGGTGGAGAGGCAGAGCATCGGGATCATTGATGGGAACGTTATCGCTAACGCAGGCGGCGAAGGGGAAATTTTTAGGTTGTTTTTATGTGTTTAATTGAAGACCTGAGTATTTATGATGCTGTTAGTTGGGATTCCAATCTGAATTACGTCGCTTTCTGACTGTTTGGTCCCGTCTGTGAACGGCTGTTTTCGCCAGCTTTTCTCTCTGGGCCCCTGTTAACGTTGGGGGAGCTGTGAGCCAACGCTTCACTCTGTTCTCTCCACTCCTGAAGAGCTCCCTGGGGGACCAAGAGGACCAAACTCTGCCAAGCCCCCCCCCCCCTCCAACACACACACACCCAAACTGACGTCAGCTGCTCTGGGCCTTCTCCCCTGGGTGCTTTTGTTTCCCCCCCCCCCCCCCCCCCCACCCACACACATACACTACCTCACCTCCATCTCTCCTTCCACTCCTCCTCATGTCTCTCCCTGTCCTTTGTCCCTGGAAATAGCTGTCCTGCTTACTGCCTGATTGGAATTCACTTCACTCTGTGAAGTCACAGGGGAGGGCCTTTGTGTCTGTCATTATGTGTTCACATGCATGCGATTTTTTTTTTTTTCTTCCTATGATGATGATGAGGGCATTCATATTTCTGCTGCATGTGTGGCTTATAAACGTTTGTTGGTTCCTGATTTGTTTACTGGATACCGAAACTAAGTAAACATTGTTCAGATCCGTAATCTCACATTTAAACTACTCCAAGAAAAAATTCTGTTAAATAAAAGTCTTTTCATAACTAAATGTTTTGTCATCAGGGTTCCTATGCAGTTTGGAAAATCCCAGAAAAGTGTGTAATTTTATTCAAGTCTTTTCCTAGATGTGGCTAGAAATGGAAAAAGGAAAGAGTTTTATTTCTTGGCTTTTTTTCCAGCCTACCCATAATCTGCCTCTCTCTCTCTCACCGGTTTATGCATTGTCAGTATTGAAAACCTCACAGAAGTAGAAATATAATGAGGAACTTTTTCATCCATAAAGAGGAAAAGGATGTAAGTATGGAGGCTTGAGTGTAAGTCAGGGGAAGTTTATGCAGCACCATCAATACGCAGCGGTAAAATGTTTAACAAGACCTCAAAACATACACAGAAAGAAAATAACAAAGCATGGAAGGGGAAAGATATGTTAAAATACTGATATTAAAGGCATGAAAGAACCAAATGTTTCAAAGTCAGATTATTTGATTAAAAAGTTGCGGTAAGCAAAAACGTTTTCAGTCCTAATTTAAAGGAACCAACGGTTTCTGCACATCTAATGGTGTGTTCAGACCAAACGCGACTTTAGCGCCAAACAGGCGTCCAACGTCAGCAGAGTGTGGACAGACTGCTGTGACGCACGTTTGGAGGTGCTACCCAGTTCTTTTACTCAAATGCGGGGAAATATTTACCGTGGTAAAAGGTTTGATAACTTGAGATCCTCGCTAATCCTCCTCCAAGCAAGGTCCTTTTTACTGTCTTTGTAGTAAAAGTCATGGATTAATTACGTTGGCGGCAATGAGTTTGTCCTCCATTGTCCACTTCCTGACATTTTCATTTCCTCCAGATTTTCCAACTCTAGTGTCGTACGCACAAAATGCGCTGCAGGACCTCTTGACGCTACTAGAGACGTGTCCATCATAGACTTTATATGGAAACCAGATGCCCTGACGCCCAAAACGTGTTTGGTCTGAACGCAGCGTAAGGTTTTCAGGAAGTTTGTTCCAGAGCCGAGGAGCATAGAAACCAGATGCCGCCTCACCTGGTTTAGTTCTGGTCCTGGGAACGCTGAGTCAGCAGGTCTCTGAGGACATGAGGAGCCTTCATGGTTCATCGTGCTTTATAGACTATAGACTTCTGTATTCTGCAACAATTGTCATCAGTTCAATCACAAATACAACTCCACTAAGATCATAGTAATCAAACGTGGCGATAAAGTTCAGTTTATTATTTAAAACTGTAAAAAGACAGCTGAGCTGATTGCATCACGTCACTGACTTGCAGCATTTGCGCCTCCCGGACGAACATGTAGCCGCAGTGGACAGTTACTAGCGTGCTTGTAGCAGCGGTGGAAAAGGAAAACTCCCCTTTACCAGGATGACATCTCCAGCAGAACCACAACCAGGCTCCTTTGTGAAAGTTTAGAGAATTTCCCGCATTTCAAAGAAGAGCTCAATGCTTATTGTAAGTTTAACGAGCATGTTATGCTTTCTTGTAACGCAAAACGTTGCTTAAAGTCCTGGTTATGCTCTGGGAGGGCGAAACAAGAGGCTTTGGACAGTTGGGTTAATTATTTCTTTGTGGTGGAGTCATGCAATCGGCGTGCTTTGTTTGGGTTTCTTTTACAAGATTGTGCAACAAAGATCCCAGCTGAGTTTGTGAGACTTGAACCTTTCACTGAAATGCTAAAGCATAATCGCTACCTCAGTTGTTCCAACGGTGGCTTAGGTTCAACATGTTTTTATGTCTAGTGGATGCAGTTTGGTTTGGAGTTGGCCGCAATACAAAAAAAAAAAAAAAAAGTATAGAAGTAGAACCGATTTCTCATATTTGTTCTGGATTGTGAGGGAATTTATTTAAAGATACATTTTGGGTCAGTGAGGATAAACTGAGCTCTTTTTAAAGACCTAGCCTCAGAGAGGATTTACTGCCACTAAATTGCTGAGCCGCTTACCCGAAAAGTTAGGACCCAATGAAAATCCTGAACATATATATTGTTCTGGTGGAGCAAACCACCGGCAAGGTGCAACGATGGAGGCACAAGTGCTGGTAAAATGGGTAAGGTTGGGTTTGGTTGTCTTTGGAGGACCCAGCAACGCAAAGCACCTCTGAAGACTTCCTAGAAATCATGATAGAACTGGACTTTTCTTCCCGACACGTTTCTCTGCCAACTCACCATCATCTCAGCTCCTCTGACTGGTTGATTCTTTTTTTTTTTAACTAAAACTTCTCTAATTGCTGAATATCATCATGCATTGATTCAGGTGGGTTCAACCTGTGAAACCCCTCAAACATGCAGGAAGCCTTACACCCATGTTAAGTTGAGTGCGGCACAAGAACACCTATTGGAAGTAACTAATTTTTCTGTGATGCATACAACCTGACTTTGATCAATTTAAAGCAGAGAGATTAGCATAAACCAACACACAAGAAATGCAATTTTGAATAAGCTATATGTAGTTACATGTTTATACATAGAATTACAAATAAAGGCTCACTAATAGTGTTAATTTATTGAACAGAAAAGATTTACATCGATCCTTGAATTATTCAGTAAGGACCACAACACCAGGAGGTCGCGCACTATCCGGCAGAACGTAAAGGTAAAAAGTGCATTTCCAGTATTTTGATTGGACGACCCAAGCTTGGGGCCGTAGTATTTGTGCCCCACAGCTGTCTACTGAGAGCGTGTTGGGCATGCTCACTGCCATTTCAGATGTTCGTTATTTAAACAAACGTTGGTGGGCTGGTCCCACAAAGCGCCTCAGGAGGATTTAGCTACTGAGCTTGTCAGTTTTCTGGCAGACTTAGATTTGTATAGACACAAATATTTCTAACAGAATTTAATTTGTAAGAGAATCTGTCCTTTTACAATATTACTCCATAAAGAACGATCCTGTCACACTGATTATTGTGAACATAGAGCCCCACAGCGACATCTGGCGGGGCCCGGCCCCACTGGCCCCAAATGCAGGGCCGCCACAGCCAAATGTGGAGGACTGGAATTGGACACCGCTGCTTTATGGCTTCCCAAGGCGCCAATCAGGGTCTGCCTTTGCAGCTCTGCTATTGTCTCGCTGTGGATTCCCCGTGCAACACTGCTGGGTCTGCTGATTTCTAAACCAAACCTTGATCTCGGCTTACCCCAGGTGGCCCGGACATGTCTCAGCAGCTCCATCCCAACTCGTGCCCTCCCAGCAGTCTTCATTGGGTGGTCAGTGGAGATGAGAGCTTGTAATGGTAAAAAGGCATAAAGGTGGTGGCTTCAAACTGCAGTCAGCGTGACTTTGTTAGGTGGAATCAGTCTTTATTGAAGCCTACTCCCCTTTTTCAGCTTATACTTTGATGAGGTAATGATCAGAGTAATTGATGTGGGGGTCTTTAGCAGCTTTCTGCCCAGTCTTTAATACCTGGCATCCCCTTCTGGTCCTTGGAAGCAGTCACTGAGATCCGGTGAGGGTGATAAACACCGTTTAGCCGCTTTCTTTTCAAAAAGTTGGCTTGGAACAGCCGATCAATTTGCTCCCTTCAGGATGATCAGATGTCTGTCGGAGTTTTCATTTCTCTTAGAGGAGATTTTCAGGATGAACTGATCTCTGCGTGTCTGTATCTCCTATGTCAGTCCCCCATCCCCGGCAGAGATCTTCTCATTTCTTTCAGTATTTATTTGGCAGCATGTTTTTTTTTTTTTTTTTTTTTTTTAAACCAAACTTCAAGACAACATTCTCTAAGTAGCCTCCTTTTCATTGTGTTCTCTGGCTGTGTGTTTTTGTGTTCGTGCATTTTTCTGCTCCCAGCAAGAATCCAAGTATTGGGGTTAAGGAACAAGAGAATTCCTCCTCAGTGGTCCCTCTTTTCCTCCCCTCCCGTCTCTGACTCTCCCCTCTGTCTTTGTCTCTCTCTCTCTCTCTCTGCCTCACCCCTGCAAGTGGGATGTCTTAAAATATTAACCGATCTGCTCCTCATTTTTTTTTTCCTCCCAGATATGATAGAAAACATACTTGTGAATAAGTCAGGAGCAGAGCTTGCTGGGGAGCGCAGCAAGCCGGAGCGCTCGGATAAACAACATAAGACAAACAACGCAACAGAAGAAAAGGGGGAAAGATGGGGAAGGAGAAAGAGGCGGATGGGTTTATGAGTCCTTCCATCAGCTTATCTTTGAAAATCAGCCTCCAGTTTGCCAGTTTTTGTCTCGTGTTGTTTTTATTTTCCTCATGTTAATGAGAGCCGCTCTGTTCACTCAGGTGGCTCCGAGTCTCGTTGAATCTCCCGTTTGTTTTCAGCTCCTTTCCCGGGACAGTTTAAGAGCGAGGGCTGGTTCTGTGTGGGTATTTGGGGGTCTCGGTTGGTAGGGTTAGAGGATACCCCCCCCCCCCCACCCCCCCCTCTCTCGCAGACTGCCAAGCTGTGCGGCCTGCGAACCAGCAGATAAAACAGTGTTTGTGAAGTCAAGAAGCGCTCAGTCTTGTGTTCAGAGATTTGCACGCGCCTCTGTTTGCAGTGAATGTGGGTATTTGGTCTGTGTGTTCGGGAGTTTCTCCTCAGAGAATTGTTTGTGTGTTGGTGGTGGAGGTGGGGGGTTACAGTGACAGCTGCAGAGGGGGGCCGGGAGAGCTGACTGCTCGCTGCCTGATAAGGGGGGGGGGGGGGACTTTGCATCAGAGACACAAGAAGAAGACTGATAATTCGGCAGTGCAACATGCACGCCCTCGCACGTGACGCTCAGGGAAGCGAAGCAGTGAGGGAAGTTGAGGAAAGCTAGACGGGGCTGTGGGACGGTGCAGCGGGGGCTCAGACTGCAGCTGTGCAGGAGAGGAACACCGTAGTGTCCCGCTCAGAACCAGGACACACTTTGCAAAGCATTAAACACTTTTAACCCATCTCTAAGCTCAACATCCAGAGCAGGCAGGGACCTTTTCACGGCACGATGAACTTGAGTAAAAGTCCCACAGTTTCACAGGAATTGTTCAAAAGCAAAAAAAACAAAAAAAAAAAAAACAACTACATAATATAACTGGATAACATTGGATTGGATTTAACATAGAAAAACAATAGTTATTCCTGCTGCTGCTTAAATGATCTTACAGTGCTTACTGTGGTTTTGGTCATGTTATTAAAAATCTAAAAATAACCTGCTAAATACATTCATGGTTTTTGAGCAAAAATGCTTATTAGACATAAATTAAACCCTTTTACTGCTATTTCTAAGCAAATGGTGCTTCTGTAGTTTCTGTTATTTTAAATAATTTTTGTTTGTGGCAACACACTGATGTGAAGACACTTACTTGTTATAGTCCAGTTCTAATGACTTTGTCTGCATAGTGACCGGCTCAGGTGCTAAAGAGGTGCTTAGATTCTTAAACTTGCTAATAAGCTCTGGAAAGAAAAAAACTTTTGCTCACTTCTGTTTCTCTAAATTTAATCTGATCTCAAAATGTTAATTGATGTTTTTTTTTTTTATTATTATTAAATAAGTGATATTCCACCACTAAGTGGGGCTTGAGCTCTGTCTGTAGACCAAAACAAGATGTGTACCAAGCCACGCCTCTCTCTACCGCCGTTCCCATAAATCCACAGCAGAGCAGCATCACCTTTCAGAAAAACACGTCTAGTGAAGAAGTAACTCATAACTTTATAACGCTGTTAGAACGATTTGATCCACTGGACTTGCTCTCTGCCTACGCAACACTGCTCCGGCGATGGCATTTTACGGGCAGTGAGGGGCTAAGCCCTGAATGGCAGCTGATAAGGTGTGTGACGTCATACCATACATAGTCCGATTAAAAAGATACCTTTAGTTCTTCACAAAACTGTTTTTAGTTCTTTCTATCTGAAATAATGAAATTTCACTCATTGCTCCTTTAAGGACAAACAGCAGGTTGTTGTGTTGCAGGAGCAGCAGCAGTCAAATTTGCATGCCACAGACTTGTCCTGTGCAGCTAAACTAAAACCATTTTTATGTTAAATCCGTTCCTGCAGCTTGATACATTCCTCCTCATCTTTTCTGATGTAACATCAGCCCCCACCAGTCCTTAATTATTCATATTTTAGTAATACAATCCAAGTTAGCAGTTCAAACATTAGTACATAATAAAACTCCCGAGGCTTCGCTTTTAATTTAATTCCTCCGTTTAAATTAATTTTGGGGCATGCTTGTGCTTTTAGCTTGTTCCTCCGCACAGGAGGGCGGGGGAGGCAGAGGGTGGCGGTAAAGAGATGGAAGAGACAGAGGAATCAGAGCTTGCTCTGGGAGACAAATCTCCTGCAGGTGGAGTAGGAGCAGCAGCGCAGGTGTTTGTACATGAAGGATACTGAAGAAAAAAGCCTGTCAGAGATGGGCGGTGTGGATAAAAAAGCTTTAAAACAAAATCAATCACTTAAACAGACACAGCTAAAAGCATCGCTGCCATACTTTCATGTTCACTCCATGCTTCATACATCAGCTATATTAAGTATTTTCAAATTATGGCATATGGTATTTAGAAGACTCTAGGAGAGCTTTGTTATATACGGAGTTGTGCAAAATCCCCGCCTGTGTTTTTCTTTTAGGCAGGCAGATGTGTAATATTGTAAAGTGGTAATGATCAATTGATCTTAAAGCTTTTTGATTGTCTTACACTGTTTTTTCAGTTTTTCCCCTACCAATTTACCTACCTACTGCTAAAGCTATACAATAGTTATATACTCCACAAGAAATCAATAATTATAATCCCATATAATATCTTTTGTATTATTGAGACAGATATATATTCACTAAGTTAAGTTAGGTATGAGGCTTGAGCTGGGTAAAAATATTTTTAGATATTAAAACTGTACAAAAAACAGAAATGATTAAATCTAAATTTGAGAGAATTTGATCATTTTTAGAAGTCACAATGGTAGGGTCATATGGAAAAAGGCTGTAGAAATAATGAAGGAAGATTTTAAGACCTCAGCCGGGAAGCTGGAGCTTGGGTCTTCCAGTGGGACGATGAACCCTAAACGATCAGCTAAATTAGTTAAAAGTGAATTGAGGACTGCTACGACATTGTTTTGAAGTGATCATCACAAAGCTCTGATAGAAAATAAGTGGGCAGAGCTGAGAAGATGCGTGAGAGCAAGCCTGACCCAGTTACACCTGGAGCAATGAGCCAAAATTGCAGCAAACTAGCGTGAAAAGCTTGTGGAAAGAAACAGGCGACACGAATCAAAAAGTTTAAAAGGCGATTGCAAGGAAATGTATGTAAACTTCTGAGTCTGAAAAACATTTTCGCCGAAATTCTCCCTGCTATTACTCTGAGATTTGGCAAATGAAAATAATTACGGCTGCTACTGCTAACTGATATATGTGCAAATATCAGATTTTAGCTGTAGGTAGGTCTAGATATAAACTGAGCTGAAACACTGTTGTTAAATCCTCAGCAAGGAAAGTCTCTGTTGGCTGTCCTAAAAGTCGTGAGATGACGTCATCACCTAATCTAAATATTTGGTCGTGTAAATGTGATCAAGGCTGTAGAAATGAAAAGGAATATCAATGCTGGCAAGGCGAAAAGCGATTAAAACCCTTTATGTTCGGAACTAATCAAACTATTTGGTTTGGTTTGTGTTGTTGACAAAGTCTCCAGTAACAGAAAAAAGTCACTATATTTTTTGCTTGTCATGTTTTTGAAGAAAAAAAAAAAGCTGCTACAGGGGCTGGAAAAAATGCTACATATAGCGACAAAGATGCTAAATTGACGACAATGAGCTGAAATCAGCTAAACTAGGCAAAGATAAAGTAAGCCGAACTAAACTAATGCAAAGAAAATTTTCATTAACTTATGTATTGAAGAATAGTGTTTTAAAGGATTGTTGGTTAATGCTAAGCTAATTGAGCTAAAATAGCTATTCTCATTCCTTACAACATTTTATTCTTAATCTGGTTCTTGGTGAGAATAGATTTTAAAACTAATCCAATTTATGCTATCCACTGTTTCTGTTTAAAAAATAAATCCAACACAGTGACTGAATTTATAAAATAAAAAAAAGAATTCAGACTGTGTTAATGTAAAAGAGAGATCATCAGTTAGCCATTAAACCAAATACCAGATTTTTGGCTAATAGCCTCTTTGGATCAACCTTGTTGGTGCTGAAATTCCTATTTTCCGTCAAACCGCATTATTTTTTATTGGGAGTTTTTCATGCTTTCCATTCGGCTAGAGAAATCAGAGTAGAGTGTGTCTTTCTGGCCAGCTGCTGGCAACAAAGATCCAACTTATATTTAGTTCTTTGCTAAATGATTTATGTGTCGGCACAACACTGGTTCCTCCCTTGAGTTGAAGAACCTTTTTGTACCTGAATGATTCATAGGTCAAAAACAGAAAATAGGATTTGGCTGCTTAAAAGGAAAAAAAGGATTTGTTGGAGGGTTTAGGACTTTGCGTAGTTGGGGAGTCTGTGGCTCAGAAGCGTAGTCGTCTTGTAATCGAAAGGTTGGTGGTTCAATTCCAACTTCTCTGTACCTCTTGATGTTTGATAAAGAGCATTTTGACTTATTGTCGTGTAAAGTTGTGCCATAATTGTGACTTCAAGGGCCCATTGAGTAGAAAAGGGCTGAATGAGTTCTTTCCATTCGCAGTTTTATCATCTATCTTTTGATAATCCACATGTTCTTGAGAATATACTGAGTTGCTCTGACTCTAATGTCCGAATACCTGAAGTCTTTATTTAGATATGTAAAACTTTAGCCTTTGATGCAGGTTCTCATGTGTTCCTGGTTCTCCTTTACCTCTTGTTTTACCAAACAACTTGGTTTTTATTTATTTAGAAGTCGCAGTGTAAAGAGAAAGTTGTGTGTGTGTGCTCGGCCCTTCACTCTTAAAAACAAAAACTCTACTTCGTTCCCCAACCACTACCTGCCAGGACTCAGAAGCTCTGCTCAGAGGATGTTAGTTGTAATTGCAGGACCCCAGTCCTCATTCTCTCTCCGTCCTTTAATCTGGTTTCTTGTCACCAGCTCAGACACACGGACAGCTTTTTTCCTGTATCCACCTTTCTTTCTGTTTGTGCACCCCTCCCGGTGTGTTTCAGCGCTCCTTATTGTTGCAGACGCCGTAGGATATTTAATCCACACGAGCCTCTTTTCTGGTCAGTTTGCTTCGAAACCACTGTTTCTCCAGCGCCATATTGATCTGAACACTTACCTTAACACAGGAATTAAACCTAAAAAGCATTACAGCATATAGTGAAATATTTATAATAATGTTGCACTATAAGAAAATCTAAAACCCTGCAGGAATTTAGTTTTATTAACAGGAAGATAAACACCCTTTGAATTTAAATTACTTTAGGTAGACGGCAGAAATACAATATATACAATGTAAATGCAGTTGCATTTATTATTCATGCATAATACCATGAAATGCAACAAGATTCAAATTTATATTGCACAGTATACAGTTTAATGATTACAAAGTAGGAAACAAAGAGAGTGCATTGACCCTGGTACTAGTTGACTGCATTAAGTTATAGCTCTGTTTTGCATCACAGATTTTAAGATTTTTGAACAACTGATGATGGATGAGATGGAGAACCCTAAAATTGTGTTGCAGTTGGGTTAAATCATAAAGCAAACAATACTAAATATATGTGGGTGCAAATCTTTTCATCACGTTCCACCACAAAACTCATATCCTGACAATACTGAGATGCTCCTTAAAGCTGCAAGCACAACATCTCACTGTAATCAGCAACCACTTATTTTGATGGCCTTTAGGAATTAATTACTATTAATGTATAGATAAAGATTCCAAGACGCATTTGCATTTGGCTTTAAGTTAAACTAAATTAATATGGGCTCCGTGCAAACTGGTTAACAGCAGACAGATGATCTGCTTTACGGCAGAGAAAATCTCTCTCTTTTTTTAAACACCTTTATAAATTAAACAAGTTCAATGATGTTTACATAAATTAAATGCATGCAGTCTTTCAGTATGAGTTGAGATGTGGACTAGATCACTTTTATTTTGACCTTCTCATGATCAGAGCACACATAGATGCTGGCACCATAAAAATCGCTGTAGCATGAATAAAAGCCATTCAACATGATCAACCAGTCAGTTTGATTTTGTCTTGCTGCTAAATTGTGCTTCAGGAGGACCAAAGCAAAAATATAATTTAATTCTGTTAGGTTCTACAGAACACTAGAACTCTGGACCAGATGATTTCTATCCTTGTCCCTAACTCTCTGCATGAACTTGAGCTTTTCTGTCTGTAAAATCTACATCAAAATGCGAATTAAATATACAAACCTATGCAATATTGCATTGAAGGGGTCCTTTGGGATTGTGATTTGATATTTTGAACAGATTATTTTGTGTGTAAATTAAAGTTATTCTGGATTATTATCTCAAAAGCAGCGAGACGTTAACTGTTTTCACACGCTCTGACAATGCTGCAGCTGTCATGTGAAAATCTAAATATTTTCAGCCTTGGTCGAGCTCCTTAATGGCTCATGATCTTAAAATGTTTCTGACCCACACAGTGTGGTCGGGTTTATGCTCTCCAGAGGAACCTCCGTGGTTCTGCTTCCTCATTTTGCCGTAGTTGTCATTATTTCGTGCCTGTGAGTGTTTATGCAGATTACTTTCTGGATGCTGCGTGCATCCCTGTGTGCCTTCTCCCTCTCCATGCCTCCTGCCGTCTGTGCCTCTAATCCCTGAGTGTGTCAGTAATGGCAGGTCCAGGTGTTCTGCACCGCTCCGTTCCGCCCCCGGGGGACTCCTCTTCCATGTGTGTGTGCATGTACTCCTCTCATCGGGGGGTTTAGGAGCTGTGAGTGAGGGGGTTGTCCAGGATCCCGTCCTCCAGAAGGGAAGGGAGGGAAGGGGGAACGTTGTGCTGGAGGTACCCGCCTCTCACAGCTTGCTCCCGGGCCTCCCTTGGGTCCTAGACCCCCCTCTACTGTTGTCCCCTGGGACTTCAGCAGCCTCATTGCCCCTCTCATTTCTTTCCCGCTCTCTGCTCAGATCCGGCTCTTGCCGATGCCGTCAACCCGCTGAAATGATGCGGGCCTGTGCAGGTTAGCAGCTTACCTAAGAACCTTGTGCTTGTTCTGGCCACACATTAAAAAAAAAACAAGTTTACCTGCTGATGAAGGTGTGTTTGTCTTCTGAACAACAAGCTGCAGCTGCATGCTTTACTTTTTTATACGCAACCACGTCTGCGTAGGTGAAGACGTGTGTTTTAATGCCGTGGATTCATCAGTCAAGAACATTTGTCACAGAGAAAGTGTTTTAAAACACAAACGATGCTCTGAAACAAACCCAGCTCCTAGTAATCCTAACCGTGAGTGTTGTCACTGTGGAGAGGGCGGTTTAATAGCAGGAAAAGGTCTTCAAACGTGCGTGTCTGCTTGATGAAAAGCGTTTTCTGCGTGTGACTCAGGTGAGTGTGTTTCTGGGTTAGTGAGCGGTCTGCTCGTCCACCAAGCCTCATTCTTATAAATAGATGATGTAGCCGCCGGCGTGCACACAATGGGATGGCTGAGTGTGTGTGTGTGTTGGCATGGCGTTGTTGTTTATTTAACACTCCTGCCTGACAGCTGGTTCTCATTTCTCAGCGAGCAAACAGCAGAAACAAAGACGGACAGAGGTAGAGGGAGGGAACGCTGGGAATAACGTGCTACGCTGGGACTTGAACCGCCAACCTTTGCCGGATTAGCCGCATCGTTGCATGTTTCGAGCAAAGGTGGGTTTACAGAGGGGAGTGGGCGATGCGGAGATGGAGGGTTTGTTGAAGAGAGAGTGGTGGAAGGCTTTGGGTTTCGTTGGACTTGTGTACCTAAGTTTTCTTTTTCTTTTTTATTTTAGTTTGTTTACTGTTGATTTTGGTGCAGGTGATGTTAGAAATTAATCAAAATTATTTTCCATAGCGCTAACTTTCTAGTGCACCTCCGTCTGGAAGTCAGGGCAGGAAGAAAATGTTTAATAATTATCTTTTTTTTTTTACGGCACATCCCCTCAACAAGACAGTTATCATTCTTTTATGTAAACTAATTCTTTGTGTTTTTCCTAAACTGGATACTGGCTGTAAAACCAAACAGAAAATGAACAACTTTTGGAGCCAGTAGGGATCGTTTAATTTGGACGGGATGGGTCCAGCTATGGGAATATAGGTACAGATAATAGAAAGGCTTGTGAGGACATATACTGGTTACATTGTGCAACAGCAGTCCGGCATGTGGAGTCCACAGAGGCGACTGTGGCCCCCGTCTAGTAATCAATGGGAATCTAAGGGGCCCCATAGTCCTCCTGCAGAGCAGAGCTGATTCTGCTCTGCAGGAGGACTACATCACATTAAGACTTTACTTCTGGCCGCTTGCTTGATCCGTAACTGTTTTTCTTAGCGGGTTTAACGGTTGCATTATATCAGGAAAACATAGAGCTATTACCCTTTTTGTGACCATTGTGAGGACGACGTCCATTAAGCCGCATTTTCACCACTCTGGGCTTTCCTTGCTTCTCCACCATTCTCTCTGTAAGCTTCAGCATCTCGGTCGTTAAGAGTTCAAAGATGCTGTGGATAGAGACTGAATGCATGGCATTTGAAATAAGGCACAAAATTGAAATATGTGTTCAATTTCAATTTTGGCTTCAACAATAACACAAAATCATGTAATTATGATAATTTTTTTTTACTTTATTTTGAAAAATCCTGCTTTGCTAGTATGTATGCATGTTAGGCTCCTTCCTTTTTCTGTGTCTAAAAATAATCAGAGGTTTAATATCAGCAAAAACAAAAATATTTCAAGCCTTTACATGCAATATGAAATGATCCCAGCAAATATTGTACCCAAGCAATCCTTTGTAAACGTCATCAAAATATCAGCATGTGTAATTTCACAGTCAGAGTTTATATCAAACGATGAATAAATTTATCTCTACAACTTTTCTCATTACAGTAAATTATACTTTGATTTCTGAATGGATAGATATGTGTAAACGTAGCATGGCCTAGGCTGTACATGCTACAGTGTTAGATGCAGTCGACCATTATTTCTATATAGCATCATGTTTTTCTATAGCAAACAGGAAAGTGACAAGATTTTAAAGTCGAGTTGTAAAGATTTTCCTTCGTCTTGAGTTACATAGAAGCTGCGGTTGTTTTGCTCAAAGGTCTCTGGGTGAGATTTGTCTTGCACTGAGGGTCTCTGCCCCAGTAGTCCCTGCTAATATTTCTCCTGGACTCTTAAACCCATAAATGTGGTTGAAGTGTAGCAGGATGTTTAAAATTGATTAGACTTTTTGTAACAAATGTGCATTTCAGAGACATTTGAACCCAAATTTGACTGCTTCCTGTAGCCCCTTGTTAAAACTTTTGTTGGTTACTGTATTTTTCCCCTGTCCTCTATTTTGATTTGTGGGGACAAACTTGTCATCTGCGCGCCCAATGTCCGCCCACCCCCATCCTTAGCCCCCTGCCCCTAACCTTCTGCCCTCCAGCAAATTCTGCACGCACACACAAACTCGTTCTGGCCATATGGTACAGTTGGCGCCCAAAAGCAGCCGGACCCATTCCCAGGGCAGGAGGTGAGGGTCCCTACAGTATGCACAGAGCGTACCAATGCATGTGTTCGCCTCCTCGAGGGCTCGAGCCTCGGCCAGCCTGCTGCATCGGTGAACTCTGACTTATTTATTTTTCCTCCACCCGTCCCGACGGACTGCATCCCATCTGAGCTACACGGTCGGCAGCAGAGGAAAGTAAAGTCCTCAGAGGCGTGTTTGTGAACCGCTTCACCCCGTGCACAACCTCGCTGTGAATGCATGTTGCGTGCATCCGAAAACCCGCGCAGAAGGTTCTCGCCGCGAGGACTTGATCCGTAGAGCCGAGGTGGAAAAAAAAAAAAAAAACGTACCGAGAGTCTTTGCAGCAAAATGAATTCTGCAGCATTAGAGAGACGACACAACAGGTAGTTTCAGCCAAACAATACGACTTGTCAAAGAAACCGTCCTACTGCGCAGGTTTCATTATGCATGGCAACCAATAAGCTGCTCTTAGCTTTCTGGTTGCCATGGGAACTCATGGTAATCAGTCGGCCAGGTAGGGATCATTCTTCTGTTTTCTTCTCAGTTCTCTGTGTGCAGTATTTGGAAAAAGCCTCAGAGTGTTTCAATGCAACCGGAGCCAATGGGTGGCTCATTATTCCTATCATTTATTGTCACTGGTGTGAGATGACTTTGGTTACATCTCCTTTGTTGCATCAAACGGAAATAAGAGCCTTGAAATACCCGCTTAGAAATAAAGACATCTCTCGATTTCCAGTAGCACCGCTTTAAAATCAAAAGGCTGAAATTGTGCTATTTATTAAGGAGCTATAAATCATTTTTTTTCCATCAGGAGGCTTTTCAGAATGAATCTTAACAGAAGGAGCCGCTGTACGTACAAGTTTTATCCCTTTATATTACGTATAGAGCATTTAGCTTGCCCCCTGTTTATGTTTGCATGTGAAAGTCTGTGCAAAACAGTGAAAGCCAGAATGAAGCCAAGGGTGGAAGTTGTTTTTCTGCCCCCTGTGGCGAGTCTGGGGCTGCATGTGTGCACGCCTGGGGCAGCCTGGGGCCATCGGAGGGAGCCTGGGGAGCAGAGGAAAGGAGGGATGGAGCTCGGGTGGAATGGAGGGAGAGAAGGTCAGCGGGGGTCTTCCAGGGAAAGGTGTCCGTCTGGGCTGAGGGCCAACCAGAAAGGTGGGAAGGAGAGCTGGATGGATCGGGGAGGTGTGGAGGGAAGCACAAGGAGAGGGGAGGATTAAAACGAGATTAGGCATGGCACTTTCTAAAAGGCTCTCTTGAACTTAAAAGGTAGCGGTTAGGCTTACCGTAACACCGCAGTTTAGTCGTAACCTTTGAATCAGTTTATCACATGTTTACAACAATATTCGTTTAGGCTTCTAATTGAGATGTTGCAGCACATGGCTGCAGGTTGTAGGCAGTTTTAACTGTTGTAGAAGCAGCGCTGGGACGTGAAAACCTTTTTGCTGCAACCAGCTGAGCTCCTTTGATTCAAACATCAAAGCAATAGAGGGGAAATATGACATAGATAGACTGCATTTCCATTCCAGGCGCTTTGCAGACATTGTTATCCTGATATTCCACTTCAGCATCAGACCGGCACGCCTGCAAACCGGGAAAGACGATGCAATCCTCAGAATATCTCTGTCTTTGAAGTTTATGTCTTGCAAACATACTTTTCCTTGCACAGGTGTTCATAACCCGGGAATATTTTCACATTTCGTCACATTACTAAGACAAAACGTTTTTGTCAGGTTCTCTGTGATAAACCAAGACAAGGCATCATTGACAAGTGGAAGGACAATGATATCTGACTTGATTTTAGTTGTTTTCAAACAAAAATCTATAAAAATAAATCTAAAAAGTGTGGCATGCATTTGTGTTCAACCCACTTTACTCCGATGCCACTAAATAAAATGTGCTGCAACCTTGTGGCTTCAGAGTCTAGCTGTATGTAATTCAGTCTCATTCATGCAGCCTTCGGAGGTTTGTTAGAGAATATTAGAGAACAAACAGCATCAAGGAGACCAAGGAACCCAGCATACAGGTCAGGGAGAAAGTTCTGGTCCAGTTTAAAGCGGGGTCTGGTTCTACAAAAGCATCTCAAGACATTGACGTCCCCCTGGACTGACAGGCGGGGAGAGGAGAGCATGGAAGTAGCCTGAAGGGCCATGGTAGCTGTGGAAGAGCTGCAGAGATCCAACGCTCAGGTGGGACTGTACATAATGGTTAGCATTTTAGTTAGAAAAATAAAAAAGGACAAAAGGATGAACTAATTTAAACTGTGTGCAAATTCATGTTTGATATATTTCTGTTGTATTTACACTGAATACATTTCTTATTTGATTTATTGCAAAGAGTACGGATAGAAGTTAACCAGTAGTTAAATCTGATGCTGTCCATCTCTTCTCTTGTGAGGTTATTAGTTGCGTTTCCATCAACCGTTTTCAATGCACATTTTGAAATATCTCATTGGAAAATTATGGAAACGGCAAAATTCGAATCAAATGACAAAATTTCACAAAAATGTTTTTATGCTCGCTTGCGGTGGTTTTTGACTTTTTCAAAAAACGTAAATGCGCCAGAGCGGAGATGGAAACACATTTATCAAATTGGTTCTGAAGTTGTGAACATTTACCCCACATGACTGATCAGCTGTTTCTGCTGCCGTCGTCTACCCAGATATTCCCATAATGCTCAAAAACAGCTCTGGAAGCAACAACTGGTACGTTTGGACCGAGCGTTTGTCATCCACGGAAAAAAAAAAAAAAATCAGCACATTCATTAAAGCCTCGCTCCATTACTGATCTACTTCCTGTTTATTACCGCCATCGTCAACGTATGACGACATTACGCTGTGCGTCGCCTGGTCATGAAACACAGCTATAGTTGCTGTACCTGGTCCAGAAGAAATAAGCTCATAGCATTAGTCATCCACTAATTGGACCTTCATGGAAGAACGGTAAAAAAACAAGAAAGAAGACCATTGTTGCATTAAAGCGATGTAAAGTCCTCATTATACCTTCATCACTGTGGAACACGGTGGTGGCAGCATCATCCACTGGGATGTTTTTCTCCAGCAGGGAAAGGGAAGCTGGTCAGAGTTGATGCGAAGAAGGATGGATGAAAAAACGAGCAGCCAAAGCTGCAGTGGGATGCCTTAATTCATGTCCGTGTGCTAGAATGGCCTAGTCAAAGTCCAAACCTAAAGCTGATTGATAATCTGCGGTAAAACCTGAAAACCGTTAACAGATGCTCACCATCTAATCTGACTGATCTGAAGATACTTTGCTGTAGATGTGTGAAGCTGATGGAGACAAAGACCAAAAGACTCGCTGCTGTGGATCTATAGACGGTGGCGAGCCAAACAAAACAACCCGTTACTCTTCATCAGTTTCGTTTTTATAGCATGTCGTTTGATTCTGTCGTTGTAAACGTGAAGAAATAACAAACATGTCGAGTTTTGACAGGATGGCAGGAGGATCTAACAGGGGGCTTGATCAGCGTGTCTGAGGTTGTTTCCTCCATGTTTGCCCTGCTGGTCCGGCCTGTTAGAGACTCACGCAGCGTGTGCGTGTCGTCTCAGGTACACACAGGCGGTCTTTCCTTTTCTTTTTTTTTTTACTCCCGACCCCTGGCTCTCTCCGTTTCTCCCCTCTTTCATCCCCCCTCCATCTTTTCCCTGTTTTTCCGAGTTCAGAGTCTGTCCATCTGGAGCGTCTCCCCCTCTCTCACCCCCCTCCTCCGGTCCCATCCAGGCGGAGACGACGGGGGTGAAGGCCAGCACCAGTAGGGCAGAAACTGCCGGAGACGTGGAGAGATGGAGGCAGAGATGTGGATGCCGTAATGAGTAGCAACATGAAAGGTGACGGAGGGAGGGAGGGAGGGGGAGAGAGATGAAGACAGAAGAGTGGAGGACTGCTGAGGACAGAGGGAGGGATGTGGAAGGAGAAGATGAAGCGGGACCCTGCGGTCAGCCCCATTTTCATTCGCCAAAGAAGAACAGAAACAGGAGGAGGAGGAACAGCGTGTATCAGCGTCCGGATGCTCCAGCCCCCCCCCACCCCCCCCCAAAATGTTTCTCCTCTCCTGTTAAACCAGCCGTCCTCGTCGTCGGCTCTCCTCCTGGAGGACCCTTCTCTAATTTAACTTTTCATTGAAATTTTCTCCGCTGCCCCCCCCCTCCTCCCAGCCCCCTCGGTTTCTCCCAGTCCGGCCTTGTCTTGCCAGGTCCCCTCGTGGCCGACTGACAAAGGCGCCGTTAAAAAGCCGTGTGATCCTCCATTTTAGCGCCAGCCACGCTAGTCAGAGGATTAGGCCTCTTTAATGACGCTAATCTCTCCTCCCCTCCAACCCACTCACCCCCCATCGAAAAGAGATTTCTTCTCTCTCTTGCTCAAACCAAATCTCTGTAGTACCGTCTCTGCTGTCTCTTCACCCCACTTTCCCATCTCAGAAACTTTAACTTCCTGTCACGACCCATTCTCCCGGTGTCCCATCTTTAGGAATTTCAGTTTTCATCCCTTTAACCGTGTCTTCGTGAATGCCGTCGGAGCATTCGGGAAGGAGCGGCCTCTGTTTTTGGGTCAGTCACCTCTCTGGAGTTTAAATGCTTCCATCCTGTCACGCAGCCAGCAGGGGGTGTCTGGATCGGCCTTTTTATAGGCGCTCTGCATTGTTACTCCACCTTTACTCTGTTCACATGCCTCGTTTATGGGTTTGATTTTTGCCTTCTTCGTTCGTCTGTTGCTGTGACTGACGCTGTAAAGGATAAAGTACCGTGTGAGGTCCACGCTGTGATCCGTTGATCCAACGCTCAGCCGTCGCTTTCTGTCTCACTTTATCAGTCTTTCACATCGTAGTGGAGAGCCTCTTCTTACCCATGTTGCCTCAGCTCATAGAGGTTTGCAGATATTTGTTTCTGCCCAGCTCTTTGAAAATCCCCCTGCAGCATTTCAATCAGATTAACGTCTGGACTTTGACTGGGCCATTGCAGCACCTGGATTATCTTTTTTTTTTAATAGCTGCCCTCTTGCAGATTTGCTGCTGTATCTGTGATCTTTTGTTCTCTTGACCCAGTTTGGGTCAAATAAACAGCGGTTGGACGGATGGCCTCATGCTGCATCAATTTTTAGAAGAATGAACGGTAGCGGCACCGTTTAATTTTCAAAATCTACAGAAAGAAAGAAATATGGTCATTGCAAATGTACATTCCTGTGAAATTTGTGTTCTGCATTTAACCCATCCCTGAGGGAGCAGTGGGCAGCATTGCACCGCCCAGGAAGCAATCTTGGGCTCAGGGTCTTGCTCATAGCGGCAGTCTGTGGGAATCGAACTGGGTGCTTGCAACCTTCTTGGTGCCAGACACCACCGCTCACCTTCAGGGGTCTACTGGAGTCCATGCTTTGATGGGGCAAAGCTGTTTTCCCACCAAATGTAGAACCAGCACACTGTTAGGAAAGTGGTCATAAAGATGCTGATGAAGATTCTTAGTCATCCTGGTCATGATCATTCCAAAAAACTGTTAAAAAAACAAAACAACTGCACTTTTTTTCCGAAGTTTGAAGACGTTTCGCTTCCCATCCAGAAAGCTTTCTCAATTCAAATGTCTGGAATAGGTGTGGAGTTCCCAGCTTTATATTATTGCCCAACAATGCCTTGTTAAGGCTTAGATTACATGCAAATTAACCCTAAACTGGTCCACCCCTTTGCAATGGGGAGTCGTTAGGGTCATCGTTGGCCTGTCTTACATGTTGTGATCATCTGTTTAAAGTTGGTTTAAAGTTGGTTTACCAACTATAACCAGAATAGGAGGACTCAGGTTTCAACTCTCAAAAACTTACAACACAGCAATAGGTTTGATTCCTCCCAATTTTCACCTCAATCCTCACCTCCATGCAGGTGATCACAACATCTCCCATGTAAGCCAGGCTAACGATGACCCTAGCGACTCCCCATTGCAAAGGGGTGGACCAGTTTAGGGTTAATTTGCATGTTATCTAAGCCATAACAAGGCATTTTTGGGCAATAATATAAAGCTTGGAAATCCAAGCTTTTTGTTTTTTAACTGTTTTTTGGATTGGTCATAAAGATATGCACGATTCCTGTATGTTTAACAAACAACAAATCAACCCCAAATCATCAACCCTCCACCACTGTGCTTGATTCAGCACAGGTGGTCGTAATGTTATGCCAGATTTCTGCATGCTTATTTGTTGACCTGATGACCACAAGCTGGCGGTTATGCCTTATTTGTGTCTGTTTACAGTATTTGAATTGACTTTAGTGCCTTGCATTAAGGCTTGTTTGTATTCTTTAATCAGATTTGTATGCTCAGTGTCACCTGCAGGTTTATATTTGCTCATCTGCATATCTACTTTTCAACCAGCATATTTTCATCAGGCTAATCTCTGCAAACTGTAATCCAGTGTAAACATAGGGGAAGATTCCCGGCCGGCGGTATGTTTCCTCTGAAACTTCTCTGCCTCTGTTGTGTCTAATCTGACATTTCCCTCGTTCTCCACACTGTCACTCAGGCTTTCCCTCCTGTTTTTTGTTTCTGGCCTCGCTGATGTTTCTCTCTGATAAAGCGGCTGAAGAAACCGTCCCTTTTCCATCCTGCTCTCCTTTACGTTTTCCAGGCGAATGTTAAATAGTCTCACCTTGCAAAGAGCAACAGAACAATATCAAGCATAATTCAGTCCAGTCCTTTGTTGCATCGAATTCATTCTGAAGTGTCTATTAAAGGAGCCGTGGCCTTTCTGTCGCCTCTGAGCGCGACTACGCAGGAGGGGGGAGGAAAAAAGGAAAAAGAGCAGTGCATAATCTCGTATGTCTGACAGATAAAGGGAGCGAGTATCGCCATCTTTCCGCTCTGTTCTCCTCATCTCCTAATCGCTTTTCTGACGTTTCAATCTGCCAAGGCCCTAATGAAAATATGATGAGGCGGATCTGCGGTCCTCGGGGATGGAGGGGAGGGATGGAGCGAGGGATGGCTGCAGAGGGAGGATGAAGGGAGAGAAAATACACTCTGTCCTTATTTCCGGGCTCCGCTGGGAATACATAGTTCTTGGAGCTTTTTATTTAGATGTTGCCGCTGCAGGAGCGCATCTCTCTCTCTCTCTCTCTTGCTTCTGTTTCATTCTCTCTTTATCTCTGCCATCCTCATTTTTTTATGTATATTTATGTATGAATGTTTGTGTGTGACCAGGATAAATGTGTTTATTTTTTGTTTATATCCTTTTTTTTCCCCCCTCACATGAACTCCCACAGGCTTCTCCCTTTTGCCATCCAAGAAAGATGAGGCTTCTCCTTAATCATCGCACTTCGCCCTGTTTTACCCCCACTTTCCTCCTTTAAGCTCACCAGTCTCTTTCTTTGCATTCCTGCAGCTGCATGTGAAAAATATCCCGTCTTGTCCCCTCAGACGGCGACGACGACCCTGCAGGCCTGTCCTGGGTGCCCTCCTCGCCCTCTAGCAAGGACGTGGCGTCGCCCTCCCAGATGCCCGACGGCTGCTGCGACCTCGGCATGGCCACCGGAGGCGAGGAGGAGGGAGGCGCCGGGCTGCCGTACCCCTGCCAGTTCTGTGACAAATCCTTCAGGTATCTCCTCAACGTTCTGCCACATCTGGATGGTTTAGCTGCGCCCTCAGATCCCGCTCATAAATAAACTACAGCCTCGGTGTTATTTCCATAATAAAGTGGAACGCTACGGCAACAGTAAAGGGAATGAGGTGAATACATTTCTCACCAACCTCTCTGGGGACTCAGTCAAGAGCCATTTTAAGAACAGCTGTCTTACACACACTCCAGAGTCATCATCATTATTATTCTCTGTATTAATCCTTCTGCCGAGCTGTTTTCCCTCTTACCTCCTCCTGTCATTCTTAAACATCCGTCCCCTCTGTTTTTCTTTAAAATACACCGCCATGTAGAAGTATTTACACCCCTTTAACATCTTTTGAATTTATTCCTTTACTAGTAACAAATTTATTGGGATTTTATGTTAAAACACAAAGCAGTAAATCACTGTTTTCTTTACTCAGGTACCCCTAAAGAAAGTCCAGTGCAAATATGTGAACAGCTGTGAGCATTTTGAACTTGTGGAGATTTTTTTAAAGCAGGTTGGAGTTAAGCTTTGAACATCTCAAAGAGGCCGGTTCAGTCCATTGTTTGAAAATGGGAAGAGTATGGCACAACTGTAAGCCTACCAAGATATGGCCAAGAAAGCAACCAAGAGACTCGTAGGGACTCTGGAGGAGCTGCAGAGATCAACAGCTCAGGTGTTGACAGGAGAATTATTAGATGTGCACTCCACAACCCTTTCCTTCATAAAAGACTGACATTGTTGAAAAATGAAGTCAGAAGAGGTTCTATCCGCAGATTGGTACAAACCATGCCGGGGACACTGCAGACATGTGGAACAAGGTGCTCTGGTCAGGAAACTTTTTGTCCTGCACACCAAACGACATGTGTAGTGAAAAACATTGTTGCCTTGAATGCAACATTCCCACAGTGAAGCATTGTGGCGGCACCAGCATGGCATCATCAGCGGGCACCGGCAAGCTGGTGCTGCCACCGATTCTCTATTGGTTTTAGGTCTGACCTTTGACCTTTGGCCATTCTAACTCATAAAAGTCACAGGGCTAAAATTGTACCATTTATCCAGGATCCACAGCTTGTTCTACTGGAAGATGGTTCTTCACCTCAGTGTCAAGTGTTGTTGAGCCTCAAACAGACTTTCCTCCCTGATTGGTCTTTATTTAGGTCTTCCCATCAATTCTGACCGGCTTCTCTACAGCATGATATTCCCTTAAAATACACCCACAGGTGTGCCTTTACCTATAATGTTCCTATCAGAGGCTTACCGAGCCATAACTTCACCATCTGGCCAATTGGTGATCATTTGGTGATCCTAGGTGACCTGGAATGAATTTGTTTTGATTTAGGGTCACACAGTGGAGGAAAAAAAAGTATTTTTATGCAGTAAATATCTGGTTTCAGCTGTATAAGATGCAGGCAAACCTATTTTCCTGCGGCCACACTTTTCTGATTAAGCATAACAATCTATTAATAAATAGAGGTGTTTTCATTTAATGCCTGTGAAGTAATATCCCGCTCTCACCGCTTCCAGCCGCCTGAGCTACCTGAAGCGACACGAGCAGATCCACAGCGACAAGCTGCCGTTCAAATGCACGTTCTGCAGCCGCCTGTTCAAACACAAGAGGAGCAGAGACCGCCACGTGAAACTCCACACAGGTATGTTCAAACACCTCCGCTGGCCCTTTACCAGCCTGGATTATTTCCCCTTCAGCCCGTGTTTCTTCACTCATTGGTCGACTCGGAACCGGTGGTCTGTCCTGATGCATGTTTGAGTTGATGAGAGGCGTAGATGTGGACAAGATCATACACACGTTGGATTTCCTGATGCTAGAGTTAATTTTGGTAGCAATAAGGAATTTAACCACCGCTATCCAAAATGTACTTCCCATGACTGTCTGGAATTTATAGGTTACTTTTCAAAAAGTACATGTTTTTTTTTTTTTCTGTACCGTACAGATTGCTTTCACTGAAATGTTGCTCTTACTGAACTTGCAGGATACTTTATCAGAACTTATAAGTCTTCTGGAACTTGCAGGTTACTTTCAAGAACTTTGACAAATTTTAAGTTTACTTTTCCAGAATTTATTATATGGATGGACGATATATACGTAGAAAAAAAGCTCATCGATAAAATAGAAATCCTATTGCTAATTGATAATTATCAACCAATTCAAAACATATATTTTAAGTGCAGCCCTGACCATTTTATAATGTTACTTAGCAACCTATTTTTAGATTCAGAAGACACAAACAGTGAATTCAAACTTAACCCTTTATTCAACCAACTTTTTACCAAAACTGCAAGTTTTAAATAAAGAAAAAATAACATGTGCTCTCTGAAGTCTTTGAAGGGGGTGGAGCTTAGTTTCTGGGTCTACGTTGTGTGATTGGCAGGGAGAATGTAATGACTGTAATATTAACCTACATGGCTAGAATGCAAAAGGAAAGAAAGTTATTTTATTGAACTTTTTATTGACCTTTTTTTCTATCATCGATATACATCTATCAATCGATATATATCATTATTGAATTATCGTCCAGCCCTAATTTCTAACATGTTTTCCTTTACTTAAAGCATACATTCTGGAAAGTATAGGTTAATTTCCTAACACTTGCTGGTTATTTTCTGTAAAAATAGATTGTGCTGTAAAGGAATATGGTTACTTTCTGGAACTTTGCCAGAACTTCCATGTTACTTTTTTTTAAATGAAAAGTGAAACTAAATGTTACTTTCCAGAAACTAACTCAAAAGGTTACCTGTTTGAATGTATAGTTTATTTTCATTAAACTCCCAACTTACATTGTGGGAACTTATGCGCCACAGAGTGCACAGATTACTTTCTGGAACCTACAGGTGTCCTTTTAAGTAACTTATCAGTTACTTCTACAAAACTTGCCGCCTGGCAGGCCAGTACTGATCATTGCTTTCAGAAAAGGGACTTTTACGCAATTTGCAAGATACTTTCATAAATCTTACATTCAGCTTATTGAAAGCTTCAGGTTATGTTTCTGAAATTGCAGGGTATTTACTGGGAACTATAATATTACTTTAAGTTACTTTCATTTAAGTCAATGGTTATAACTAAGTTTATGGTCATGGTTCTAAGTTACTGGCTGCTGGTCAATTTCACTGAACTCAGGGCATATTTCTTTCTTTATACGGTGTATAACTTGCTTTCTGGGACATTCTGGGACTCACAGTAAACTACTCTGGGAAATAACATGTTACTTTCCCAGAACTTAAAGGTTACATTGCAGAACTTGTTCAATTATCCTGAACTAGCGCAGGTTAATTAGCAGGCATTGTTTAACAGGTTTTTAATGAGTGTTGTGTTAGCTTGTAGTACCTGATTCTTGTTGTGCACGTGCTTAAGCTGCCTTGCAGTAAGCGGCACAATTAAACCTGTTATTTAACTTTTTTATCTCAACCAGGAATTTCATCTTTAATTTTATCGCCTGCAGGAGATAAGAAGTACAGCTGCCAGGAATGTGAAGCTGCGTTTTCTCGGTCTGATCACCTTAAGATCCATCTCAAAACACACAGGTAGCTGCATGTGAGCTGGTAAAAACCTCAGCTAAAACGTGTATTTTCTCTTCTTCAGTCTGATTTCTGGCTTGTTGATTCCTCCTAACCAGCTCCAGCAAACCATTTAAATGCTCAGTGTGCAAACGTGGATTCTCCTCCACCTCATCGCTGCAGAGTCACATGCAGGTAAACTAGCTTTAAATCTTGTGCTTCTGTATATGTTAAAACCTTTTGGACATCCTTCTCATCGGGCACTATGCGACCTTGTAGGCTCACCGTAAGAACAGAGAGCATCTCGCGCTGAGGAGCGAGAAGGATGGAGGGAAAAAGGGAACGGGAGGGGACGTCGACCTGGAGCAGGATCTGTACATGTGCGATTACTGCGAGGAGACATTCAGCCAGACGGACGAGCTGGAAAAACACGTCCTGACCCGACACCCACAGCTGTCCGACCGGGCCGACCTGCAGTGCATCCACTGTCCAGAGATCTTTCTGGACGAGGCTTCGCTGCTCACGCATATCGAGACGCAGCACGCCAACCGGAAACACAAGTAACAGCAGAGCTTTGCGTTTCGAGATTATCAGCTGGAGCTGAGCAGATTCTCACTCACCTTTTTTTCCCCCGTTTCTCCCAGATGTCCTGTCTGCTCAGAGCAGTTCCCATCTGTGGAGGACGTCTACTGCCACCTCGACAGCCACCGCCAGCCCGACTCCTCCAACCACAGCGCCGCCAGCCCCGACCCTCCACTGGGGAGTGTCGCCTCGATGAGCTCGGCCACGCCGGACTCCAGCGCCAGTCTGGAGAGAGGCTCCACCCCTGACTCCACCCTTAAACACAGTCAGAGCGGCGAGCGAGGGCGCAGGAGAGGTGCTGATTCCGTGGAGGATGGGGGGATAAGTCTGGCCCATCAAGGTACGGTCGTCTATTATCAGAGAGGTTAAAGGAATGGTTTAGGTAGCTTTTAACTGTCATTGCTCTGAGATTTTAGGAGAGATAAAGCTGCAGTTTCTGGTTATTTTTCACCACTTAGTTTCATATCGTTTAATAATTACTGTATTTTTTGGACTATAAGGCTCACCGAATTATAAGGCGCATTAAATATTCTTAAATTTTCTTGAAATGTATTTTTCCTTGATTTGAGCAGGTACATGAGAGTATTTGCCAATAAGGTTTTTGCAATTAAAATAAGAACAATGCATCTCTATCATCTTATTTCAAGTGCAGAATATCAAATTATCTTATTTTAGGGGTAAAAATACTCATTCCACTGGCAAAGAGTCTTATTTAGCTGCTCAAATCAAGGAGAGATATACAAATTTCAAGAAAATTCGTCTTACTTTTAGTTCCCTTTTTGCAGTGCGCCTAACTTTTATATTGAATTAACCTACTAGGTTTATTGTTGCTAGCGTGTACTCCAGGCTGCCTTACATGAATGCACTTCTAGCTTAGACATTACAGTCAGGCAGTCTTGTAGACAGCTCAGGAGTCTCCTCAGGAAGTGACACAGTGTACCGTAATGCTCTGAATATCCATTGAGCGGAGCGGCTTCCTTGCTTACCAAAGTCGTACTTACACATTTTAACAGATTGTTGATCGTATTGTACCACATAAAATTAGTCAGTAAGCACAACAGTAATCATATATAAGGCGCACCATCAATTTATGAGAAAATGTAAGGATTTTAAGTGCGCCTTATAGTCCGCAAAAATATGGTAACTATTTAAGCTGTTTAGGAGTCCAGTGTAGTGAAGATACTGACTACTCATGCATACACAACAAAACCCCAATTCAAAAGTAAATTATTGCTAAAAACATTTTTTCTGCAAATTAGCAACAGTGCTAATACTACAATGTCCATGACTTGTTTCTGCAGGCTCTGGAGGGAGTTGGGCTAAAGTGACGTACTCCTGCCCTTACTGCTCAAAGAGAGACTTCCACAGCCTGGCCGTGCTGGAGATCCATCTGAAGACCATCCATGCAGACAAGCCACAGCAGAGCCACACCTGCCAGCTCTGCTTGGAAACTCTTCCGACGCTCTACAACCTCAACGAGCATGTGCGAAAGGCCCACCGCGCCAGCGGAGGGAGCGTCGGCTCAGCAGCGGCAGCAGCAGCTTTCCCTCTGCTTCAGTTCACAAACGTCACGGCGTTTCACTGCAACTACTGTCCAGACATGTTCGGAGACATCAACTCCCTGCAGGAGCACATCCGAGTGTCCCACTGCCTGCCGGGTGGGATCATGGCAGGATCCACCACACTAGGTCTGTTCAGACTAAAGGAAACGGCCTCCTGTAAAAATATACATCTCTGTTAGTATTATTGGATTTGTCAGTTGACTGACAGATTCTGTACTTAGAAATATTTTTCCTGTGTTCCTTTGTTTATAGCTGCCACCTAAAATTAGGGGGAAAAATCATGCATAATAAAATAAAAAAGCAAATACAACCTAAAAGGCTTTGCATTTTAAAGCACATTTAGGAGCAGCTCCTGTTGACCAAACTCCTGCACCCAACAGCAAAAAACTACAGCAATAAATAAAATTTATAAACGATTAAAAACGCACTTTTGGGGAAGTTACAGTTAAAAACAGAAATATGACAAAATATAACCGTAAATGGAGCCCCTCCCCCACCCTTCCCCACCCCCCCCCCAAAAAAAATCAAACCTTCATGCTTTGTTAAAAGCCAAACATAGCAATTAAAACATATTTTATATGCATCCTATTTTATTCCTAAGAAAACCTATGATTCACAGTATTTGTAAATTTGTAATCTTTAAAAGGTTTAAATAATCTTGACATATATTATTTTTTTATATTTAAGTTTTACCTAAAGTAAACTTAAGAACTGATTAAAAAGAATAATTACAAGTTTTCATTGTTTCACACAATGAAAAACATTTGAACAGTTCTTGTTTGGCATGTTTACTATATTCTGTCCATAAGGTGTCTTCCAGTGACAGAAACATTCCTGAACTGTCAAACCAACCCTGAGTTTATTTTAGATTCATATATATTAAGAAAACAAGTAAAACAATTGTGCTGTTTAATTTAGCTCTTAGAGAGGTGTCTGAATTTGCTTGGAATCAATGTCAGAGGTGAATAATATCCAAAAATTGTAATCGACCATTAAAACCATGCAGTGAGTGTTGGATGGTGAATTTTAATGTCCTGTCACTGTTCCAGAGGGGAACCATGCCTTCTTCTGCAACCAGTGCTCCATGGGATTCCTCACAGAGTCCTCGTTAACGGAGCACATTCAGCAAACGCACTGCACCTCGGCTACAGGTGGCGGGGCGGCCTCCGGAGGAGCCGTGGCCAAACTGGAGTCCCCCGTTCTCCAGGCTGCGTCTCAGTCCTTCATGGAGGTGAGAATCAAACCCAGTCTGGGTTTTAACTGTTTGTAAAATCTTCCACTACCTGTTTCTACAGTTTTTTTGGCAATGTTTGGAAATGCTGAAGTTTTTTCCTATGCAGAATTGTGTAATTTCTTCATGTTTTTCCCTTAAGACGTTATGATAAAATGTTAAACTGCACTTGTTCTATAGTTCTCCAGGCTTTCTAAAGCTTTTCACAGTTTTTCTTTCAACATTTGCAACTATTTTCTGTTCAGTCTTTGTACCTGACCGTGAAAGCATTTTGTAGAACGAGCTTAAAATGGCAACAAAAACCGTGTTGAAAAAAATTAAGAAATGTTTAGCATTATTCTCAATCAGTCAAATAGTATTTGGATATCACATATTAAAAAAACAACAACAGGAAAACTGTTACGTAGACACAAGAAATTCATAATTTCCAGCCAGTAATATGTCAGGTTTTCAACATGACACCTGATCTTACATTTGCATTTTAGAGAGACCACAGTCCTGAAAATTTGTCAAAAGAACTTTTGTAGAGGGAAATTAGTTGATTCAATCTTTAGGCTAGGACATGGTGAAGTCAGATGAGCTAAGGTAAAATAATAACGTCAACTTAACTAAAGTAAACTAAAGCTTAGTTATGCTAAGGTAAAGTAAGATGAGCTAAATGTTATACCCCCCCCCCCCTGCAGTACCTCTGAAACCCCCCTAGGGGTCACGACTCCCATGTTGAAGACCTCTGCTGTTCTAAGTTTTAGCAAACTAGGGTAAGGTAAAGTAAAATACCCTAATTTATGCTAAAATAGGCTCAATTTAACTAAGCTATCTTAAACTGAACGTAGGTTCAAATAGACCAAAGTAAGTTAAAGTAATAATTTATGCCAAAATAAGCTAAAATGAACTAAGCTAACTGAAACTAATATTAACCTTAGGTACACTATGGTAGGATAAGGTAAAGAAGGATAAGTTAAGGTGAAATAAACTTGACTAAACTAGGATGTGGTACGTTTTGCTAAAGTATTGTAAGATCAGCTAAAATAAAGTAGGCTAAGTACATTAAGATACCAAGGTAAGATAAAATTAGCTACAGTAAGGCAAGCTGAGCAAACATAACATAAGATAGATAAAACTAAATTACACCGAAATTAGCCATGATGAGGTAAAGAAATGTAAGCTATTGCAAAGTAAGCTAAACAAAGATATGCTAGCCCTTTGCATTTTTTGTTAACTTTGTGGTTTTTATTTGCTTCTCAATTAGATAAAAGTAAGTTTTTAAGACCTAGGTTAAAAATAAAGCTAACATTAGCTTTCAGAGGATTCATTAATGTATACATAATTTGTGTTTTTAGCTTTTAAGATTATAGTATGTAATTACAAGGTGATTTTTAAATAATTTTTTTTCTGTTATGTACCCTCCAGTTCAGGACTCACAATGATTCATAGATCAGAGCTAGTTGGCTTAATTAACAAAAAAGAACTTCATTAAGTCTGGATATCTAAAGGTCAAGACCACTTCAAAGATTGCCGACAGTTTAGAAGAGAAAAGAAATTGCAAACGACTCAAGATTTTTGCCCTAGCTCTGAAAAGAGGCTGTCAAAGCTGTAGGCTATGCCTGATTGTAATTTAAGGAGTGTGCTTGTTTATCTTCCTCCTGCTCCGCATATCTTTTTCCATTTTCTCTGTCCGTCCACAGGGGCCTAACATTCACCGTTAACAGCGAATGTTGATGCAAAGCAGTCTTTATGAAAATTTATTTTTCATGTCCAGGTTTATTCCTGCCCTTACTGCACCAATTCTCCCATCTTTGGCTCACTCCTCAAGCTCACCAAACACATCAAGGAGAACCACAAGAACATCCCGCTGGCTAACAACAAACGGCAGGCGAAGGTGGCTGACCTCAGCCCGGCCTCCTCTGACGTGGAGATCTCCTCTCCCAAACGCCACAGACTGGGTGGAGACTCCACTCCGTCCATGGGAAGCAACGGGGACTACCCATGCAATCAGTGCGACCTTCGATTTGCCAGTTTTGAGGGTTTCCAGGCGCACCTGAAGTCTCACCTGGAGATGCTGCTGAGGCGCCAGTCCTGCCCGCAGTGCAACAAGGAAGACTTTGAGACACAGGAGGCGCTTCTCCAGCACCTCACAGTGCATTACACCACCACATCCACGCAGTACGTGTGCGAGAGCTGTGACAAGCAGTTCTCCTCCGTGGACGACCTCCAGAAACATCTGCTGGACATGCACACCTTCGTCCTGTACCACTGTACCCTCTGTCAGGAGGTCTTCGACTCCAAGGTCTCCATACAGGTAAACCACAAACTTCACTGAATAGGATTTCTTTTTATACAGAGTATTCCCATCACTACATTACATGGAAGATAGTTTTACAGAGTTCCTATATTGTCTGGAAAAGTCAGTGGAAGCATGAAATGCTTTAAGAAACATCTCTGTTTTCCTGTACTCTATCCTCTGCCCCATTGTACTTCCATTCACATACACATATAGACATTAAAATTGCAATACCGAGTCTTTACCCTTGTTCAAATCAAAACTCAAAACCCACATGTTCAAGAATACCTTTTCATTATGATTTTATATTACTTTCCTGTGTGTAGTTTGTGCTGTTTCTTTTAATTATGACGACATTGCTTTTACCATTTATTGTTTGTACATGTACAGTGACCTTGAGTGTTTTGAAAGGCGCTTGAAATAAAATGTATTATTATTATTATTATTATTATTATTATTATTATTATTATTATTATTATTATCAAAATGCATACTTACTAGGGCATGGCGGTAATTCAATAACAATATACTGTATATAGATTGACAGACATGTGGTGCGATAAAAAAAAAGTTAAATAGAAGAACAATTTTCTTGCTTTTGCGTTCTAGCATTAATCATGTAGGTTAAAGCTACAGTCATTACTTCCTCCCAACCAATCACAATCGTAGACCAAGGAACACGCCATCACCAAGCTCCGCCCCCTTCTAAGAATTTATAGAGCGGATATTTTTTTTTTAAACTGAATTTTGGTAGAACGTTGTTTGAATAAAGGGTTGAGTTTGAATTCAGTGTTTGTGAGTTCTTTATCTAAGAATAGATATAAAATGGCGAGGGCTGCTTATCGATATCTATCAATATGATGTTACATTTTTTTTTCTGTATTGCCCAGCCCTCATACATACATACATACATATATACATACAAACATACATACATGCATAAGATGCTAATTTTGTATATATATATATATATATATATATATATATATATATATATATTAAAATTAGATAAATGGGAATTTGAGTCAGGGAAATTATTGCATTTCATAATGAAAAAATGTGCAGGAACCATGGATTTACATCCTGGGTTATATCCACCTCCTCTCCTCCAGGTGCATTTGGCTGTGAAACACAGCAACGAAAAGAAGTTGTTTCGCTGCACAGCCTGTGCATGGGACTTCAGGAAGGAGGCAGATCTTCAGCTGCATGTCAAACATAACCACCTGGGCCAGAGGTCGGGCCTTCCAGGTGGACTCGCAGGTACTTTTCATCTCTTTGATGGACTATGGTGAAATATTCCCTCTTTCACTTTGACTTATTTGGGTATCTTTTATAATCATTCCTTTGAAAAGACAGTTTCAAATTGGGATTTCTTTCACCTCTTGTGTAAGGGCTGATGCTGCATCAACCCGTCTGTGTGAGTTGGTCAGATGCTGATGTGATTAAGTCTCTGGGCTTCCAAGAGGAGCTGGTCTTTGTAGCCCTACATACTGTGCCGTCCTGTCGTTTGCAAATTTTATTGAAAAAGCGCTAATACAACTTGTGAGCAGCAATCTATTGGTTGTTTTTTACAGCTTCATTCCTTTTAGTTATATAATGTTGGGGATTTTGGGTTGATAAAGGCCTGAGAAAACATTTCTGTTACATCACAGTCTCCATATGTAGAAGGTTGAGTAAAACAATGCAAATAAAAGATCTGTTTTTAATCCCACAAACTGCAGGAAATCATCCCGGTTCCTCTAGAAAATAAATAGGGATTTTACCAATCTACATACTCCTATTTTCATTGAACCAAATCTTCAAAGGTGCAGAGGCAGCGGGAAACCTTACACATTATTTAGGCCAAGACGCGAATTAGCAAATCAGAACGAAGCTAGGCAGTCCTTACAGGTGTTGTGAGTGGAGTGTGCTTCTCATCATAACCTGCTTAGTACATGCAAAAGAAAAAAAAAAAAACTATTATTTTGCAGGTCATATTTTCAGGTCCCGGGTGTAGCGTTGGGATAGTTTTCTTGTTTTCATACTAAAACAAGAGATGGCTACAGACTGTCAGATGTTGACTGACGTATTTATGTGCAGGAAGGCGAAGGGGTGTCTTCAGTTTGTTTTAAACCAGGGGTGTCCAAACTTTTCAGCCTGTGGGCTAAAATTGTCAACTCTAAAGCACTCAAGGACCAAAAAAATAATAATTAGAAAAATATAACATAACCATACAGTTGTGATTTTTTTTTTTTTTTTTTTTTACCTGCTGTAATTTTTTTAATCATTTTAAATAAACCAGAATATCTATAATTAGCCAGTTTTAATAAATAGATTCCAATCAGATTATAATGCACCAAAGTATGAATTTGAGTAAAATTTGGATAGATGTGGTTCTATTTACCATGAAAGTAAAGAGCATATAAAATAAATGTGTAGTAAAGACACAATTTTTGTGTACCTAACATTCAACTATAAGATTTTAACTTGTCTGTAAAAAAATTGCCCTAATTAGCAATAAAAAGTTTCCATCTGCACCAGCCGTTAGTGCATTTTTATTCTGTTATGAATTAAAAAAAATGTTTGCACATCTTGCATCTTGTGGCTTTGTTGATAAATTATAGTAAAGTTGGCCAGACTTTCTATTTTGAGATTAATTAGAAAATTTTGTTTTCTAAACTAAATGTATCAATCTTTGTCCTTTTGGTATTTTCTAAAACCACTGACTGCCGTTCAATGTGTGAAAACTGCAACTGCAATTTGATTTGTCATCTCTTTTCACATATTTCATACAAATTAAATTGTATGGTATGGTTTAAAACATTTTTATTGTCTTTTTAACAACTTGGCACGAAAATAAATGATCAAAATCAGTGGTGCTGAAAGGTTTTGACTCTCCTTGGCCCTGAAAGCAAACATTTTTTACATATAATATTGGTTGCACTTTGAATCGTCTTGCTACTGAAAAGTGCTTTATAAATAAATTTGCCTTGCCTTGCACCTTAAGCACCACTAAAACTTTAAGGAGGTACAAACTTTTCTAGTTCAGGAACTTTTCAGGAAGAGTTTGTGAAGAGGGATAACCATTCTTAAAGCACGCTGTGTCCTTTTCCTGTTTCCAAAATAAGTTGCTTTTCTCACAAAACAAAAAATAATCTGTTGTTTTTCAAAAAAAAAAAAAATACGTTAATGAGATGTTTCTCCTTGCAGGGCTGAAGCCTCGGAAGTGCATCTTCTGTGGGGAGACGTTTGGAACCGAGGTGGAGCTCCAGTGTCACATCACCACCCACAGCAAGAAGTTCACGTGTCGCTTCTGCGGCAAAGCTTTCCACGCCATCTCCCTGCTGGAGAGACACCTGCGAGAGAAGCACTGCATCTTCGACGGCAGCAACGTCACCGGCAACGGAGGAGGCACCGGGAGCAGCGGGAGTCAGAATGGAACGCCCAACGGCCTCGCTCAGACCTCCAAGCGGGGAGGAGCAGCGAGCGGAGTAGCAGGAGGTGCAGAAAGAGCAACAATCGCCGCTGCTGAGCAAGCCGACCTGCAGAACATCCTGCTGAAGAGCGCAGTGGTCGTCGCAGGAGGAGGAGGGTCGTCGCAGGTGGGCGACACAGCCAACAGTCACGAGGCAAGTGGTGGAGAGGAGGAGCTGGACAACTCGGAGCCGATGTACGCCTGCGACATCTGCGGAGCGGCCTACACCATGGAGTCGCTCCTGCAGAACCACCGCCTGCGTGACCACAACATCCGGCCGGGAGAAGATGATGCAGGTAGGAGCTAAGTCTACCTCTCTAGTGTGTGTGACATTTTTCTGGATTGGATTTGTGATCATATTCCAAGTTTCATTTCTTTTCTTTCTGTTTTCCAGGTTCCAGAAAGAAGAAGGCGGATTTCATCAAAGGGAACCACAAGTGCAACGTGTGCTCCAGGACGTTCTTCTCTGAGAGCGGCCTGCGTGAGCACGCTCAGACGCACCGCGGCCCCGCCAAACACTACATGTGCCCCATATGTGGAGAGCGTTTCCCGTCTCTGCTGACTCTCACGGAACACAAGGTACGGGCTGATCTGAGCCATGAAAATCTGCAGCTCTGGGTCTGTGTTTAGGTCCAATAACGGTAAATTAAAGGCAGACAAGGTAGGCTCAGAGGTCACAGTAACAGCTGCATTTATTGACTGCCTGGTAAAGATGTGTGAAAAGCTTAAAAATAATTCCCCTCTTTCATTTAATTTAATGAAATCACCTTATTACTATTTTATTGCAGTAGGAAAAAGGTGTTCAGTGAGTAAAATCAGATAAATGACATTACTGCGGTTACACTTATTGGCAACTGTGCCTTTAATATTTTGTACAACCCCTTCTCCACTCATAAACAACTCCAAATCTCTCCAAAAAAGGTTAAAAAACAAAACAACTGGACTTCTGACCTTTTTTTTTTTTTTGGATTGATCATGACCTGGATGACGGAGAATCCTCACCGACATAACTTCTTTCCTGTTCTACCGTCACAAACATAAACATTTAGTTTGTAGAAAGCTTAACACGAGTAAATAGTTAATGGCAGAATTAATGCATGCATGCACCACTATAATGGCAGAAGGTTTATTTAGCTAAATATCAGTTCATCCATTTATGTCCATGCCAGCTTATCGATGCAGGGTGGCAGGGGGCTGGTGCCTGTGTACAGCGGTCATTGGGCGAGAGGCGGGGGTCCACCCTGGACAGGCTGCCAGTCCAACACAGTCTAACACAGAGACACACAGGACAAACAACCATTCTCACACAAAGTCACACACTCACAATTAACCTAACAGTTATGTTTTTTAGACTGTGGGAGGAAGCCTGAGTACCCGGCGAGAAACCCACGCATGCACAGAGAGAACATGCAAACTCCATGCAGAAAGACCTCAGAGTCTACTTATTAAACGTTTTATTCAGTGTGTGAAATGTTGAGTGGGACCAAAATCATTATTATTATTATTATTATGCTTCACACTGAGTAAAGAAGCTAATTTTAGCCTTGACGAATATGCAGATGTGTTTCTGCACCTTCTTTTACACACTTAAAATGTGAAGCATCTGCTGCAGAGAAGCAACTGTTGCTGCAACAAGCTGCAGGCAAATGTGGGTTTATTAGTTCAGCTTCAGCCTGTGCAGCTGTGGATCAGGAGGAGGAGTTTTAGTTTGAACCCTGGATTCCACAGCCTGAGAAGCTTTCCTCAAAATGTCTCTGTTCTTTGACAGACTCTGGTTTTGTAGGGATCTCTTATGTGCACATTGTTCATTCCTGGGTGGATTCTCTTTCCAGGTGACCCACAGTAAAAGCCTGGACACGGGGACCTGCCGGATCTGTAAGATGCCGCTGCAGAGCGAGGAGGAGTTTATAGAGCACTGCCAGATGCATCCCGACCTCCGCAACTCGCTCACCGGCTTCCGCTGCGTCGTCTGCATGCAGACCGTCACCTCAACGCTGGAGCTGAAGATCCACGGCACCTTCCACATGCAGAAGCTCTCCTCCGGCTCGGCGCTGGGAGGAGCCGGAGGCGGCAACGGGGCAGCGGGTGCGGGGAACGGCTCGGCCTCTTCGTCCCCCAACGGACAGCTGCAGCCGCACAAGCTCTACAAATGCGCCTTCTGCTTGAAGGAGTTCAAGAACAAAGGGGATCTGGTGAAACTGGACGTCAACGGGCTACCTTACGGCCTCTGTGCTAGCTGCATGAGCAGGTAGGAAGGAGCTCACTAGCTCAGATGACAAGGAGGGAGCAGGTTCAGTTGCAGGTTGAAACCCTGTAGTTATAATTGCACGCTTTTGTTTTAATCCAATCAGGGGAACAAATGGCCAGAGTCCCAGCCTGGTTGGAGGAGCTGTGACGCCCGGAGACGCTCAGCCAGACAAGGCCCTGACCGGGCTGAGGTGTCCAGAGTGTGGCGTGAAGTTTGAAAGCGTCGAGGACCTGGAGAGCCACGTCCAGACGGATCACCCGGAGGTCAGCCCTGAAACCAGCGCAGCAGGAAAGAAGGCCGAGTCTTCACCCGCACCCAAGGTGGGACGGAAACTGTTGATGAAAATATGCCCAACAAATGCCTAAAATAGTTGTCATGAGGTAAAATACTGGAAAACAGGCTTTTATAGGTGTAGTCTGATTCATTTTAGGTGTAGTTACAGTACAAGCCATCGGTATCTTCCTCGCTGTCAGAATAATCTCAGTTTAGAGAATCGGAGTGAAATCCTCATGGAGGGTTTCAGCTAAAAGCTCGTCAGGCCAGAATACCATGGAGGGAGAGTTTGGACATTTAAAATGGGGTTCTGATGAGAGGCCATGACCTGTCAATGTCTAACCTGTGATAGGGCTGGTCTCAAAGCAGATCTTTGATTTCTAGCCAGTTCAAACAATCCCAGCCTTGTCGTTTTAAAAAACCTTCACACTAGCATTAAACGGTCAATTACGAAGGAGTATTTTGTTATTTAAATGAAGGCAATTTTTTTCAATGCCTGAATGCAATATTTTATTGGCTTTATTTCGAGTGCTATGCATTAAACTCTTGATTGCCAATGCAACATCTGGCCAGTTGGATTGACTTTAATTGCGCATAATTGATGTAGATCTTAGTGAGCAAAGGTCTGAGAGAGAGAGGGGATGATTATGATGGTGGAAAATAAAGGGAAGCGAGTTATTTGCTATTGATTTTGTAACTGCAATATTTAACAATATAGTGCAGCCCTAATTTACACCAGTCTGTCATTGATGTTTGTCTGCATTCAGATGAATATTGCACCACTCATGTTTATCTAAAGAGCTCCACACCAAAGCAGAGCAAGAATGACGGCTACTGATTACACCACAGAGTCTAACGATCCGTCTGCAAATTTTTAATCAGAGGTGTAAAAATGTTTCAGATTCACAGTGATCTACAGCAGCAGTGAAGAATGGGTCACAATGATCCACCCAGTCAACAGGAAATGATCTTGTTTCTGTTTTCCCCTCCTTATCTTCTAATACGTTGCTGTACTCTGAAATCATGGTTTGGTTATCAGTTTGCAGTCAGCAAATATTATAGCGTTACATCCAGCTCAACAGTGTTTGGCTCCAGCCGGAGAAAATGTTAGTACTTACAGAAATATGCTTTAAATGTGAAATTATGTCAAGCTAAAGGTCGTACCGAGCAATAAATCTCAATCAGTATTTCTGCCACCAACCAGTTTTGTTACCGCACATAAGTTGAAGAGATGCTGAATTTTAATATTACAGAGAAAAAAGGCTTACAGACACAAAAGGTGTTCATTCTGTTGTCAAAGTGAAGACATTCAGAGAGTTGTCCTCTGCCGGTGAGATGTTTGGCGCTCATAACCTCTCTGCAGCGTCCTGCTCCAAACTATCCCTCCGGTGCAGCGTTGGGTATCTGAGCCGCAGTCAGCAGATGGAGATGTTTTCTGGAGAGCAGGAGACAGTTTGTGTTTGCGTCGTCGCGTGTCGCTGCGTGTATCCGGGGTGCAGATCCGTGTGCGCACGTCGGCGTGTGTCAGCCGGGCCCCAGCGCGTCCTGCGGCTGGGCCGCGCTGCAGCATTGTGGGAGCTGTTCGCTCTACTTGATATTGACAGTCAGGCTCCCCGGGAGCTGGCGTTGTGTTTCTGAGTGAAGGTGTGTGTGAGTGTGTCAGTTCCCAGGGACTCCCTGTCTTACCTACACCTTTGTTTCTGCTTAGTCTAATAGCACAAAGCAGACAAAGTAGGATTTTTCTGAGTGTGTGTGTGTGTGTGTGTGTGTGTGTAGTGACTGTAGCGGAGTGAAGCAGCAGAGGGAAAGTGGAAGTGGGGCCTTTGTGTATTTTGTATGTGTTTGTGCATGAGTGATCGCTGTGTGCAGTGAATGGATAAGCAGAGCTGCTCCTCAGCTCTCACTTTCTGTGACTCATCCTGGATTTTATGCTTCTTTCGGCACCTTTCTATCTCTCTATTGTTCTTACCTCATGCCTAAGCCTCTCTTTTGTTATAAATCTCATTTCCTTTTTAGTCTGCTTTTCTTGCTTTCTACGCAGTCGTGCAGCTGCACATTGGGTGTTCCCATCTATCACCAAAATAATAACATAAAAAAAATGCAAAACTAAAAATAGTAATATTGCATTGTTTTTTGTTTTTCTATTCTAGAAAAAGACCTACCAGTGTATTAAATGCCAAATGACGTTTGAGACGGAAAGAGAGATCCAGATCCATGTGGCTAATCACATGATCGGTGAGTAAAACATCTTTTTTTTTTTCCCCATGTGTGTGTTCTGGCGTTGGTTCTGTGGAGCTCTGACAAAAATATGTCAATCTAAAAGCACTTTCATGCAACACAAACACACAAATGTACCATGTTCAAGACTAATAAAATGGCTATTTCTTTAATTTGTGGGTTGTGCAACGGAGCTGCGGTTCGTTTTATAGTTCCTGAGAGGTTGAACTAATAGATGTTTTTATACCAGATGCTGAAATTAGGTGAGAAGTTCCTCAGTTGTGTTTATTTGTTGCCTGAGTTTCCTTTTGCATTGAGCAATCTGAGCACACACACATTTGCTCAGATATTAGGGGACTTAATTAAGTGTGGGAAAAGGTTAGAAAGTTGTGTTTGCATCGTTACCACACTGCACAAGTTAAACTGAAACCCATCTTTGGAGTTTGGATGTTCTTTTATGAGCATCCTGTGGGACTCTTATTATTTTTTTCTCTGCTCGCCACTAATTTGCTGCCTTAGCATCCCTGTCGTCATGGAGATTAACGAGGTGGACCCTCGAGTTGTTCTAAGGGAAGAAAATACTCTGCTCGCCCCACACACACACCTGACAGGTAGAGGCACCGATGCACTCTGAGGGGGTTTTGTGTGTGTGTGTGTGTGTGTGTGTGTGTGTGTGTGTGTGTGTGTGTGTGTGTGTGTGTACATTTTTTAAGTCGGCTCTGATGCAGCTGCAGAACCTCTTTCTTCATGAAACCCAGCAGACACATCCATACCAGATGGGAGTTTAGGTTTTATAAGGACTCTCAACATCGCAACGGTATTGCTTTAATAGTTATGATGGAGAAAAAAAAAAACAACAACTCTGCTGTGGAGGCAGTTTATTTTGGCGCCTATTGGAGTTAGAGAAAATAACCAAAACGGAAATAAAAGTTAATAAAATGCTGGAGTGGCAGAGGAGGTGGGGCACGGTATGAAAAAATGAGCAGAAGCAGAGCTGACTGGGCGTTATAGTAGATCTTCTGGATTATGGCTTCTGCGCCGCTGGAAGGCGCTGAAGACCAGATAGAAAGGAAGATTTGATGAGAGCAGGAAGTTTGTTTGAAAAAGTTAAAATCCTTGTAGTCCTAGGAACCTTTGTTTTTGTTGTTTAAGTTGTTATTTGTTATCGCCAAAGTCTTCATCTAAATCCTTCATCTAAACATAACGGTTAACTTTGATGGTTGGGTGGATGGAAATAGATAAATAAATAAAATAAGTAGACACATAGCACATAAAAAAACACCCAGTTTAGTAGATATAATAATTCTGAATAAATAGATAAAAATACTTTACAGTGAATTAATATTTGACTCAATTAAATTAATACAATGAACAAAAATGACCAGGGAGAATGATAGTTGAAGGACACCCATGTTTCCAGCTACCTATGATGGAGCGAGACGTAGGAATTCAGTTTGGATGCAGATGTTGTTGGGGTTGATGTGAACTATAGAAACTATATCAGTGAAACTATATCAGTGCAATTAACTGTGATTTTTTTTTTCAAGCTGTATGCCAACGAATTTCGTTCTGTACGCACTTTGTGAATACAAAAAATGACAATAAAGTTGTCTAAGTCTAATTCTAAGACATAATAGAGTCCTCCTATCTGTTGCTGCTCTCCGTCCTAAATGTCTCCTTTTACTGAGAACATTATGGGGCTTTATTGGGATATAAATTCATATTTAGAGGCGATTCTTCTCTGAAACTGAAAGCGTGACAAAGACAAGATGGTGGAAAACCTTTAAAAATAGGCTCAGTTGTATTTCCCGCTCCTCTCAGAGACCTTCCTGTCGTTTCTGCTGCCTCCATCTCAATGGAAACTCATCCTGATACCATCAGCATGTTTCTCCTTCATCACCCATGTAATCGCTCCCTCATCCTCCTCTCCTGGAGCTCCACACGCATGCACGTTGGTGGCAGTTTTGGGTTAATTAACGAGGAAACTGTGTGAAATCGTGAGAGCACGGTAATTATTGAGGCAGAATGTTTTTAGGAACTCACTATTTTTACATTTTAGTTCCTGCTCTGACGCTGACAGTGAAGCAGGAATATGTTCCCTCAGCAACGTCGTGGAGATGCAGCGCAGCCGTTTCTGCAGCTGCTCGTCTGTCTTTTCATAGCATTTCTAATACTTCCTACCCCCCAAACTGTGATCAGCTTAGCGCTGGTCTGTTTCAGCTACTTTCTGCAGCTCAGCTTCAAGAAAAGTACGAAAATAAACAGAAATTGTGTCTGACCTGGCAACGCTAATGAAGAGACTTGTTATTAAATCTGCAAGAGGGAGACGTTAATTATCAAGTGTTATTGTTCTCTCGGCTGCCAGTTGTTATCAGTCTGAACTTTAATATAAGCAGAAATAGAACACAAATTAATCCAAAGCTTCATTTACAACATAACAAAGATTCCTAACGTTGGACAAAAGGATAGAAAAAAAAATGCAATTTCTGATGTAAATTAATGCCAGTGCAGTGCGATATGTCCAAGTTAAATCCTCATTTAAAGTGTCTTAAGATAACTGGGATGTCTTTTGGATTGGATCAGGACAAGTCAAAGCAAAGTTTTTGAATGCAAATGGCTGCATGTTTGGATACCTTAAAAAGTCTATGAATGCTGCTATGGATCTAATTAATGTTTCTCCTTTATGTCCACACAGTAAAAGTTAAAGGCTTCACCTGTTGGTGTTTAAATGGAAATTAGATCAACATCATGTTTGCTCTATAGGCCAGAGGGGTCCAGGTATTTTTGCACCGTGGGCCTAAATCATCAAACCACTCAGTAGTGAATTAGTTTCTTTTTTTACCTGCTCAGCAATACATTAATCAGGAAATATTTTAATGAAACAAGGTAGAAAATAACTAATTGCTGAAGTTGGGGAAAGAGTCTCCTGAGGGTCTTAATAAAAAAAATGGCTTACAGCTGCCTCACTTTTTGGGTCGAATATTTTCTCAATTTCTCAAAGTTTTTTTATGTATTCCAAACAGGAAGAACATTCCTCAAAATTGGTCATCTAATTTAATTTAATCTAATTAGCACCATTCTTGGAACTGCAGTCAGGAGCTGCACAAAACTATTCCGGGGCCACATTTGATCTCCGGGACTTTGGACCCCGATGCATTAGGGTATAATCATCTCTATTTGTCGTTCCAATAAAATGTTTCCTCTGCATTTATTCCCATCCCTAAGGGTCTTGCTCAGGGACACAGAGTAGCAATCTGTGGGATTCAAACCTGCTCCAACCACTGGGCCTCCGCCCTTTAAGTTGGTCCAGAACATGCACCCACCCTGAGCTGGTTAGCAGCAACGTAACGGTGGGAATATTTCTGATCCGGTTCTTCTCGTTATTCTCTGTCATCCTCTGGGAAAGTGTCGGCCTACCGGAGGTCACACATGTTCACCTTATCAGAAACCTAAGTCCTTCCTGCTGTTGCTGTTTCAGCCTGATGCTCATTGTCTTAATGTTTACTGACGTATTTCCAGCCCTGCATTCATATTATAGTAGAAATGTAAAGAGCAAGCTTATTGCCTCACGTGCTCCTGGTAATTACACCATCGCTGACATCCAAGCAACACGGATCATCATGCATGAGATGGGTGTTTCAGGACATTTTTTTATTCCCTAATCCAGTCAACTAGAATCATTTGGACTTTATTTTAAACAAATTGAACGTGTTCATCCGTTTTGCACATCCCCGTCACAGCAGGACAAGCAAAAGCTAAAATGAAACTGTGTCTTAGAGGCAAGAAGCTCATTTTACATGTGGACAACAAACGCAAACATCTGCAAAGGTTAAAATCGTCTTCTACATATAAGTGGTGCCTTAAATGATCAAAGTTTCTTCCCAATGCAAACACCGGCTAACTCTGGTACGATACCAGCCAGACGGTTCTGTGCAAAAGTCTTGAGTCATCTCGTCTGTTTCTATTTTCCATCTGATCAGGAAGGTGTTCCTATAATCTTTCAAGCTGTTCCTGATCAATAGTTCACCAGATTTTCTGCTGGAAGGAAAAGATAAAGAAATCAAAGGTGCTTTAAAGCAGTTTTATATGCCCCCCCCCCCCCAATTTATTCAGTATTTCTGAATTGTTCTGATGAAGAAGGGCAACACACTGACCTCCCTTCATCTTCACACTGAGGTCCTTAAATTGCTGCTGGTTCCCAGTTCAGATTCCCCCTGATTGGACCGTCACGCCCGGGGTGTGTTCCCCCTAACTTTGGCTCCGACGTTAATTAAACCACCATGAGGCCTTTGCTTGGAAACCAGGAGAGAAGAGCTGCTCAGCCACAGGAGGGGAAGGAGGCCGGAAGGTTGAAAGCAGCAAAAATGGTTCAAATCCTCTTTGTGGACTAACTTTCCATCACAAAGGTTCAGTAAAATTTTCTTTTGTTCATTTCGGTTGTTTTAGACATTCTTCTTGTCTGATTTGCAAAATGTTTTGCTTCCTCTTGGTGTTCCTGCGTATCTACACTCTTGGATCTGGGAAAAGGTTTAACCTCCAGCTTAATGCTTCAGCTGCAGGCTGGAGAACCAGTGGAGTTTGCTAATTCTTGCACTTAGGGACTATCATTAGCAACGTAAGCCAATAAAAATGTCTCTGCCTTTTTATAAATAGGATAAACTCCAAATGAACATGTTAACAACTACAGGTTTTCACAGTCAATCTCCCAACATGTGGGGTTCCATGTGGGTAGGAAATGGGCTCCAGGCTGGACTGCAAACACAATGGCCTCAGTTTAATTGCTTAAAGCAGTTGAACCATCTGGATCCTACATTTGTCATGCAGTTTGAACAGATTTTCTGAGTACACATTTGAGATTTAGGCCTTTGTAGGGAACCCGCTGCCCCCAGTAGTGGATTCTATACTGGAAGCCCAAATGCACCGACTACCTCTCTGGTCCATACTGGGTCCTCATATATGCTGCCTGGAATGCTCCGCCAAGTTAATGAGGAAAAAACTGTAATAGAAAAACAACAATTAATCCTCATGTTTTACAAAGTTTTGTTCTCGCTGCAGGCAAGTTGGATTTGAAGGAATTCGGTTTTTCCATGTTTGATTTGACTTCAGCTTGGAAATCTAATCTTTGAGTGAAATACAACCCAGCAGCTGACTCGCTGCTTGACAATGTTAACGTTTTAATTTTTAATCCCTACACCTGCTACAAATAATGATGCATTTCTCATATAGAGACTTGGAATGTAATTTGTTGACCTGCATTTCCAAAATAGTCTCAAAGAAAAATAATTCTTTGCACTTTACAACAACACAAACATATTATGAAGGAACATTTTTGACATCATTTTCTGGCTTTATTCCTACTGCAGGCAAATGTGAATATAATTTATTTTCAGGACAAGTGACCAGGTCAGACGATTTAGGATAAGTGAAAACGCTCAAATCTGATCTATTCAAGTCACATTTGAGCCATTTCCATTTATTGTCTTGAATTTTCAGTTCAATACACTTTTACTTATATAGCGGCAGTTCACACCACATGTCATCTCAAGGCTCTTTACTAAGTCAGTTCAATCAAGCCATACAGACACATTGGTCAAAGAGTAATTTTAATCCAATTCTTATCTGATCTTTTTGAATGTGACTCCAGTGGGAACAACCAAGACGGATTTGATACGTCTTTGACCTCACTATCAATCGACATTTGTCACAAATATGCGCCGGCGGTGGTTGGAAGTGATAGCATCATCAGTCATCATCATCAACCTTTATTTAACCAGGATAAGACTCCTTGAGATGAAATATCTCTTTTACACGAGTGTCCTGACAAAAAGAAAATAACAAAAAAGTACAATATCAGCATCTATGATTTAGCAGTTAGCATTAGCTAGTCAGAGGAGGGATAATGAGATGTTGGACCTCATTAACACATGCAGCAAAACTTCTGCTATAGCCTAAATTGGACGGCTGGTCTGGATAAGGGACATGCCGCACCGTGTAAGATTTGTGCACCATCGTGTTGTAATCTGCCCCCGTTGCAAAACGATACAACAGATTGTTCTGCCGTTGGAATCGAGAGGTGCTGAGATGTTATTAAATGTTGCCCTTGACCTCCTAAAGTTATGAATGAACTCGGTCTCTGTGAAGTTGTTAAAATCCCTGCCCCACCATTCCTGGCCGCATCCACACATCCAAGCAGACCTCTGTGCAGCCAAAGCTTCATAAAACACCAGAAGCCAGAGTTTCACTCTCTTTTTATTCGTGCCTTTCCCCCTGAGCACCCGCTGGGCTCCTGTTGGACACTTTAAACCATAAAACTCACTCTTCCATGTTTCCTGGACCAAAGCTGCTGGGCGTGAAGTCATTGCTGTTGTTCCTCTGCACATGCGGGTCAGTTTGGAGCTTGATTTTAAAAAGCATCGTAACTGAGCATTAAGACCTGCAGTGGGAACGCAGCCTCTGTGGATCACGTTTTATTCCTTGTTACTCCTGTTTAAAAGTAGCTGTTTAAGTCGAATCACGACACAAAGACAGATACTCCACATTGCTAATATTGTTTGCCACTCATGACAGTGAATGTGGTTTACACAGCATAAACTCACAGGTTCTCAATGTTTTCTTAACCCTGGCTGGTGGCTCTACATGTTGGCTGCAGACGAGTTTCCTTTGGCTCATGCATCCTGCAAAAAACACCAACCGTTTTATGGTAGTCAGTTTACATCTGGATTACCATAAAACAACTGAATGTACGCAGGGAATGAATAAGACATAGAAAGTTCAAGGGATAATGAAAAGTAAATAACCTCAACAGCATGTTGGCATATTAACAGTTGGAGGCCGAGTGCTGTGTAGCATTCTGCCGGTTCTGCTTTCATTGTCCCGGTACCGTCTTCCTGATGGCACCAGTTCAAAAAGTCCATGTAGAGCGTTCTCCTTCTCGACCCACTACAGCTGGAACCAAGCTGAGATGCAGGTCATCACCGGCCGTTGATAAAATATTGGTTGCTTTGTTTGCTTCAGTTTAAACTACTGAAGGGCTGTGGAAGAATATCAGGAAAACGTTGTGTCGTGATATTATTGCTGATCCTTTCGATATTCAACCCACATGGCCCTGACTCTTCATAACATGCTGAGGCTGGGAGCCTCAGCATCTTGGCCACTGAATGTTATTCTTGTTGCCATCTAAGGTGGTTAAAGTCTATCCAGGGGCCCAAACCATTATTGGCATGCAGTGTTTGCATGCATGTGGTTTCAGATGTAATACCCTGCATCCGAGCAGTCTTTTACTGTTGCTACATTGCATACATGGATGTTAAAATGACAAATGTCATTCAATATATCGTTTAAGTCTAGTGTAGACTTAGTCAAGATTTGTAATGCTGTTGCAGTGGAGCAAAAATGTAATTCAGCAACCAGAATCACCCACTTTCTTAAGGGAAAGACATTTTTAATATTACATTTTCTGAGTTATAATTAGCCTTGAAATGCATTGCAACTACAGAGCTAAAAGTAGCTATTCAAGACAGAAGGGTTTAAGTCAAGAAAATAACATGTATTGCATTGAAATGGCGTTTTTCCCCCCCAGATTCCTTGGAGTTGATTGCTTTGGTCTTATTAAAGCATATGAGAAACCTGAATCTTAAATCCCACTTAGAAAGATTTCTCTCTGCATAAAAGAAAAGCACACATTGGTTTAGTCTTAGCTGCGGCTCTCTGAGGGCTTTTATAATCATCAGGCAGTGTGTTTAAAATGGTTTAAAACGTGGAGAGTTGGTTTTTGGAGAAAAACGGCACAGAGAGAACGTTTGTTTTTGTTCTGGGTTCAGGGAGACTCGCTGGTTCCTGCATTTTTTTCTGGGGAGAAGATAGGAGGGGAAGATGAAGACTTGCTGCAGACATTGATGGAGGGAGTCATTGAAAATGAACTAGACACGCAGTTTTATGTTCTTTTGCATAACGCAGCTGCTGAAAGAGATCAGCTAATTTTCCAGAACAGCAGCTGTAACAGTTTCATCAGCTGCTCTCCTAAATCTGATAGATTTATTTTGGGGGTAACGCCACTCTGCACTGACTTGTTTTGTCCTCATATCTCCTCTCACCCCTCCCTGTCACTGTATGAACATGTATATTTGTTCCTGCGAGTCTCTCTGGACTGTACCGCAGCGATTTCTGGCAGCCTTTATTGTTTTCTGCTGTGCAGCTGCACATCATGAAGTAGTTCCCTCCCCATGTGATGGTGTGAGGTGGTGAGACGAATCACTGTATGAGTGTTATCCTTCGTCGACGAGCAGCTTCTCTTTCCTGGACGACAACCAGGAAGCAAGACGGAGATGTTGGTTTTTAAAGCTTTATTTGTTACAGAATCTATTTAAAATTATGCATTAAACACGTTCATTTGCCTAAATAAAGCCGTCAACAGCAGGTTTGAAATGTTGCTTGCAGCCGCTAATGCCTTGCTAATCACCTCGGTTAAGATTTCACAGCATGAAACCTCACTTTTCAAACCCGTCTACAAGCACAGAGCAAGGTTCTGCTTTTATGGCTTTGTTCAAAACAAGACTTCCACTTTATTAGCAGACCTTAGTCATTTATTCCATTTATCATTGCCTTGATTTTTGTTTTATGTCTGTGAATGTGGATTTCAGCCAGCTTTACTGTAAGAAGCACCTTTTGTATCCGAGTTAAGAGTTCTGGCCCAAAACCCGAACCAGAGCGTTAGAGCTCATCTCAAAGACCCTCAGCTGGACTTTATTCAACATCTGGGGAGAATTTAAAGTAATTTTAGTACATTAGATTTGATTCTTTTAATTAGAAACTTTAAAAAGCTAATATTAACTTAAGCATTTTTATTCTGCGTCTCTTGTCTATGTTCCAGTTAATGATTGAATACATTCAAAGCATGCATCACATTTCTTTTGTTAGACCTGAGAAATATTTTGAACTTTCTGAATGGATAACTACAAGAAATAGGCTCCACAGACTCGGATAATACAAAACTCCCACCTTTCCCAGGGTGTTGTTTTAGCCGTGGTTGATTCAGGGAACAAATAAAGTCTAAAATCTACTAAACTTATTCGTCAGGGATAACAAGGAAGTGAAAGCAGCTCAGATATTCTGCTGAAAAATCACTTTTGTTCTCCTCTTCTGAGTAGACTGTGCATGATCCAGTGTATTATTTGTATTAACTGGTTGAACATCCGTCTTGCTGCTTCGTTTTAGACTCCCTCTGTCAGGTTGTGGTTTCTAAGGTTAACAACATTAAAGCAGGAAATGTTTCTCCCAGTCACGTTTGCGCGACATTACGGTAATCTATTTGTTTTAACTCATTTCTGGAAAAACAAGAGAATGTAGCAAAACGCAGAAAAGATCAATTCTGATACATCTTCAGACATTATAGAGTCGGCTCTGAGGACTAAATACAACATTTCTCATCCTAAAGCCAAAGAATAACACAAGCATTACCAACAGTGTTCTTTGTTCCTTTTGCTTGTTTCCTTTTATCTTAAAGATTACAAATGTTTTCCCTGAATGACTGGTGAGCTGCCTTGTCTATAACACTGCTTCCCCCCTCCCCCTCCCATCGCGTTCACGGCATATTTTACTAACCCTGCTCATTCTCTCCTCCGTTCTCCCCCATCCCCACCTTGGATGGCCATAGACGAGCCCACCTGTCAGCAAGGTTTGTCCGCTTTCTGTCTACTAGCTCACACAGTGAGCGAGGCAGCGCTTCTTTCTCTGTCTGCTCATCACCATGAACATTACCCTCCTTTCAAAAAAATAAAAATACACGTTGCAGAAATGGTCAACGCCCCTTCCTTTCCTTAGATTTTCCTTGCAAGCAGCCAGAGCCCACAGGAACACTTCAGAAAGCCTGGAATGACAAACCTGCGCCGCTTTAAAAGGTTGCAGGAAATTCTGGCTGTTTGGAGAGAAAATGCAAAGGAACGAGGAGCAACTTTTGCACAAATTACTGTTTCAGCGCAGCAGCTTTGGGGGTGATCAGTAGATGTTAGACACCTTGAGGTAGAATTCAGATTGCATGGTGTGCAGTCAGCAGATTCCTGCACAAGACTGACTTGAATAGTTTTAAAAACTGACTTTACTGTGACGCATCCTGCACACTTACTCCCCTCACCTCCTCATTTACCCGATCCTGGCTGCTGGCTGCATGCTCCATTGTCCTTCACACACGCACACCGCGGCCTTGGAGGTATCGAGTGGCCACTCACCTGTATCTAAGTGCTCCCTGTGGACAGTGGTGGCTAATGATGTGTCCGCAGCATGAGCTTTACTTACCTATTTACATTAGCACCCTCCAAAAACCGGAGCTCAGATTCCTCACATCTTTCTGCTCCGCCCTGATGTTTGGTCCAGAGAGACGGTTTGAGAATTTGATTATTCGCTCTGCTCATTGAATATTCCACATTTAAACAAACGAGATCTGCGGTTCTTTCTTTCCAAAATACCAAACACAAGGCTGGCTCAGCCTCGTGCCGATCACCTGCTCTGTAACTCTGAGTTTCTAAAGCGTCCAATCATCTCCATTTGCTTTCTGGTTTTGTTACCTGGAGGTTGCATTTTTCCGTGCCGCCTTGTGTCAGCGTGCCGTCAAACCTGCGATGCGGCCGACTGTTAATGTCGGTCCGCTGTCTGAGCAGCGGTCCCACGGGTCGTGGCTGAGCCGATGTGCGTCTGTGCACGCCCGTCTCTCTGTGGCGCTAAGTGCACACACCTTTCTGTACGTATGTTGATGTGGCAGCAAGCGAGCTTTGGTCCGCTTACTTTGTGTCACTGAAGACTTAATGAGGCGAATAAGAAGCTTTTAGAGTCAGTGGAGGTGGATAATGTGGTTTAAGGCCCACTCATGTGTGTGTGTGTGTGTGTGTGTGTGTGTGTGTGTGTGTGTGTGTGTTGGCCACCGGCTACAAACATGGCTTCTTGTTTCTGCCCTGCTGCACTTCAACTAATAAGATTCAGGCGTCTGTTGTTGGTGTGAAAAATCCGACTCTGCAGCAGCTCTGGTCTGAAACAAACACAGCGTAACTCAGCCTGTCTGAGGGCGGGTGGGGGGTTGGGGGGGGGGGGGGTTACCTGGTTGCTTTGCTTTACACCGACCGGGCGTAACATCAGGACCCCTGACAGAGGGGAAACCGTCGCTGTTGTTGCAGTTGCACGGCTTAGTCACAACATCTCCACATCTGCTGCACGTTGGGATGTTCCCGTTGTGCACGGGTCAGAATCCACCAGGAGTGATGGATGTGGGGATTGTTCAGACTCTGAACACAGACTTTCCCTGTTTGTTGTGTTCTGAGCTCTTTACCTGCCGTCCACGTTAATCCATGTCCACCTCTCAAGCATCTAAGCAGGATCTTAAAGAAAGCAAGAAGAAGGCCGTCTGGGTTAATGGGCTATGTGTTTTTTATCTGTGGTGTGCATAGCTGATATATCCACATCCTACCTGGAGAAGATATTTCCATCCTCAGTAGCTTTGCCGACGTCCCGTCATTAAAACAGTGTTCCCTACCTGGAGAACAGAAGACAACAGCTTTCATTTGCTGCTTAGAGTCTGCAGACGCACAAATTACAGTTTAATCAAATTTAATTAAACAGGCTTTAATACACGAAAAGGACAGAAAGTCTGTCATTTAGTTTCACTTTTGCACGATCAAATTATATCTCAGGATGTGTCTGAGGCCAACATTAAGAAGAGTGTTAATAAAACAGGCTCAGGCAGGGTACTGGGTCGCACTCTGATGGTATGAACACAGGAACAGATGACGGCCACCCCCTCCTTCTGTCTTCATCCCTCCCTCCATCCATCCTTCCCTACATCCCTTCCTCCCTCACCACCTGGAGCCAGCGAGCTGTGACACCAGAGGGAAGGAGGGAGTGATGATGAAGGGGCAGGGGACTGGAGGAACGGAGAAAAACACGGGAGCAGGGAAGGCTGGATAAAAGAGGAGAGAAAGGATCCTCTGTAAGGTAAACCGAACCCGAAGATGAGATTATTTCATACACCAAGTGCTTAAATATATCTAAAATCTACACTTTACTGCAGTTTAGATTAAAAATCTTGAAAATAGTTTCTTATTTCCCAACCCTGCTCTGATGTGAGAAACACAAAGCATCAATCCATCCATCCATCCATCCATCCATCCATCCATCCATCCATCCATCCATCCATCCATCCATCTATCCATCCATCCATCCATCCATCCATCCATCCATCCATCCATCCATCCATCCATCCATCCATCCATCCATCCATCCATCCATCCATCCATCCATCCATCCATCCATCCATCCATCCATCCATCCATCCATCCATCCATCCAGAGAACACCTGTGACTTAATCCTAATCTGTTCATCACAGCATGTCACAGCCGTTTACCTCATTTATCAAACACGATTTATTGGCATAAGGAAAAATACATAGGATTTTTTTGTGAAAAAATAAACAAATTTGTAATTAATATTTAACTAAGACAAAATGGAAGAAAATGAATAACCAAAACTAATACAATATAGTAAAACAATATAGTAAAAATAAAACGAAGCAGCACAGTTTTTTAGTAGGCGCACCTTATTCACACCTCAGCTGAAAACTTAGTATGATTTCTTCTCAGAAGTGAACACAACATATCTTTACCTATACTTAAATTATTTTCCTGTAAGCCTGTCCACCTGGAAACTCATCAGGTTTCTGCTGCATTTACTTTGTTTCCTGCTATGGTCTTAATTTCAATGCAGAGAAGACATTTAAAGAGCTGCTAATTAAGACCATTCAGTTTATTTACATCATTTGACATCAGATGTCTAAAAGCACATTTAAAGATAAATACACTACCAGTTAATTTTAGACTCACATTCTCAATTGTTTGTCTTTGTACAAACTCCTTAAATACAGCTGAAAAAACATTTAATGTGACTGACCTCATGAAGCGCACAGAGAGAAGGCCAAAAGTGACCAAAGCAGTAATCAAAACAGGGGGGTTCATAATTTTGTGTTTGATACATAATTCTGTATACTTTTGAGTCATAGTTTTGATATCTTCACTATGTAATTGCAATGTAGAAAGTCATAGAAATAAGTAAAACCCCTTGGATGACAAAGATGTATCCAAATGTTTTACTGGTGCAGTATACCCAATTCAAATCCAGAATCAAGAATCTTTTAATGTCACCATGTGTTACTATGGTGAAATTCCCTTTGAGGCAGACACCGGTTTAGGATGTACACAAATAACACGACAAACAGATACAACACAGTTAGTCTTTATAAAGTTTTTTTTTTTTACATTAAAGTATCCAAGTTTGTATCAGAGTCCAATAAGTCTGATATCAGTCCCTTTGCGAACGATATGAACCAATGTGATGTTACATGAATTAATAAAGTAATGATGCAGGTTTTGTGCAATGATCTTAAGGCCTCATTTACAAAAATGTGCAATTCGAAATTCTTTGAGAAAGAGTGTGCAAACAGGCATTAAACAGTTTTGTTATACTGGGTGAATTAAATAAAATTTTATTCAATTTTATTTATATAGCGCCAATTCACAATGTTTGTCATCTCAAGGCTTTTTACAAAGCCTAATTCCATCAGATCCTCCAGGTTGGTGAGAAAGTTTCCTCTCTAAGGAAACCCAGCAGGTTGCATCAAGTCTCTCCAAGCAGCATTCACTCCTCCTGAAAGAGCGTAGAGCCACAGTGGACAGTCGTCTGCATTGTTGATGGCTTTGCAGCAATCCCTCATACTGAGCATGCATGAAGCGACAGTGGAGAGGAAAACTCCCCTTTAACAGGGAGGAGAACCTCCAGCAGAACCAGAACCAGGTTCAGTGTGAACGCTCATCTGCCTCCACCCACTGGGGCTTAGAGAAGACAGAGCAGAGACACAGAAAGCTCAGAAGCTCACACTGACCCAGGAGTACTTTCTATGTTAGATGGTAATAATGGATGATCTGCCTCCCCTGGATGATGTCACAGCTAACAGAACACCAGACCAGGTGTACCTTCTATGAAGAGAAAAATGACAGAGAACTAAAAAGTTGAAATAACAAAAAGCAATGCAAATTGGAGAACAGTAGGAGAACTCAGCAGAGTGAGAGAAATAGGCCCTGATGTCCTCCAGCTGCCTAAGCCTATAGCAGCATTATTACAGAGATACCTCAGGGTAACATGAGCCACTCTAACTAAAAGCTCTGTCAAAAAGGAAAGTTTTTAGATTAGTCTTAAAAGTAGACAGGGTGTCTGTCTCATGGACCGAATTTGGGAGTTGGTTCCACAGGAGAGGAGCCTGATAGCGAAGTTGGGAAGCTAAAATAGGAGAAATATGATCCCTCTTGTTGATTTTCATCAGAACTCTTGCTGCAGCATTTTGGATCAGCTGAAGGCTTCGAACTGCATTTTGTGGACTTCCTGATAGTAAAGAATTAGAATAGTCCAGCCTTGAAGTAACATGCATAGACTAGTTTTTCTGCATCACTCCTGGATGGTCCTTCCATCCTGACAATAGTAAATACATTATGTATTCAGAAAAAAGAGGTTTAAAAAATTGGTTTCTGTGAGAGCTGCAGGCCTGTAAAAACAGTAACAAAAAGTTGTGGTTCTGCCCTCAGCTTCTGTGCCTTAAGTTCCAGGGGAGTCACCTTATGTATCTGGTTAGCTTAGCGGTTAGCTTCGGTGTTAGCCGTTCATTGTAGCTCCGCTGCTTTCACCATGGACTTTGAACATTGCTGAGAGTCTTATGAAGTGAACATCGAACAGCGAAAATTCGTCGACTTTACATATGTTACAATAACACTAGTGTGTTATTGTAACAACACAACGCCTTTGGCTGACTTGAGATAAATGCTGGTTGAAGAACAGGATGCCGTCCCACAGTAGTGTCAGACCAAGCTGGTGATCAGTATGAGAAGGAGGTGAATGACACCAAACAAGATCCAGTAGCAGAATAAGCTGCTTAGCAGTGGCAGAGAGGATTAGTTTCAGTATTTTATACTCAAATGGGGCAATTTTTCCGTTACGAATGTCGCTCCGACTGCTGAAAATAGACAGACTTTCCAACAACATAAATTTTATTTTCAAAAAAACATTGCTTGAACAAAGATACAATGAGCCAAACATGAATATCTGTAATAAATTATAGTATATGTGTCTGAATTTGCTGTGACCTTGTAAAAACAAGCAGTTTGTCAGTGTGTTTAACCAGGCGCTGTCGGCTGGATCGGCTGCGTTTGAATCCAGGAACAGAATCGTTTGGAGTTTTTTCTCCCCCCCCCCCCCCCCCCACTTCCATCAGTGTGTGTTTGTGTTTTGATGGCTCGGAGCATGGTGGTCCCCCGGAGAGCTCATTTTGTCGTCTCCTCGCTTGATTTACCTTCCTCTTCTTCTGCAGTTTATTACCAGTCATTACAAGCTGTTTGGAAACCTAATAGGACACGCTGACAAATAGACTGAGAGAGACCCAACCAGGATCGGCATTCCTAACACGAAAAAATAATCAGTGTGCGCTTTTCCTCGCAGGATGTTTCTGTGTACAGCGTCAGCTATCTTAGCTCACAGATAGTTATCAGTTTTAAAGCAATTATCTCTTTTTTTTTAAATCTTCCTGTGTTGCTGTTAAAAATGGAGAAGGTCCAGATATGAAACGTACTGTACCTGCAGCCGCTCCAACTCTCTCCCTCTCTGTCCTACTCTCCTCAGCTCGTCCAGGTGTGGCTGCACCAGCTGCTAAAGAGAACAGCACACACACACACACACACACACACACACACACACTGTTCCTCTCCATCTCTGCTGGCTAATTGTCAGAAGAAAAACAAGGCGCTTTGCCTTTCTGCGCTTCATAAACAGGGGCCAAGCAACAATTAACTCCCTGCTTAATTCACTAACTATTCTGAATTCATTTTCTCCCGTGACAGCCACATCTGTCACAGCTGGTGCCGAGTGGCTGTGGTGTGTGGGTTTGTCACAGACCGGTGCAGTAATGGAACAAAGTTGTGACTTCGAACCGAGCGTCTTCAGGCGCGGGAGACGGCTTTCTAAGAGCGCCGGACGCGCAGGGTGAGAGAAAAATCACGAGAGTCGATGTTTGATTTTATACTCCCGCCCTGATCGTGTATTAAAACAATGAAACGGTTGGGGCCTGCAGCTCTACTGAGGCCTCCTGATGAACGCAGCTGCACGCTTTAAAGATGCTGATCCTGTAGTTGCAACAGAAACCAACTGGACCTGTTTCTTTTCCCGTTAGAGGAAAGTCACTTTTTCTGCTACGTATATGAGCTGATTTTATTTTAAAGACACATTTACAGCAAAACAAGACATCAGATGTGACAAATGTAAATTGTCCCATAACACTGATGATGTAAATCAGGGAAAATACTGAAGGTTAGAAGCAGACAAAGATCAAGATTTAATTTTTCTTTAGCAAGATGTCAACCAATATGTTTTTTTGTTTTGTTTTTATGTCCAATGCCAATATTTAAATCCATCCTGAATATCACACGTGATCTGGTCTATGGTGTAGTTCAAGTTCACATCTTTGATACAGGGGTGTGGGTTCAAATCCCGGTTGCCATTGGAAGGGAATTTGACTTATGAAACAGGTAGAGCTGTTCACTACGCACCTTAAAGGATTCTTGCCTGTGCAGAAAGTTTAGCCGACCCTACGTTACTAACCGAAGCGCCGCAGTTTATGGACCAGATCAGTCCAGGAACCTGTAAGTTTAAACCATCTCTAAGTCAACCCCGTCATTGTTGACTGTCAGATAACAGTGGGGGGATGAACTTAAACCTGCGAAAATCTAAAACTCCACTTGCTAAAGGCGCCCTATACTCGCTTTTCCCACCACTCCAGATAAAAGCCATGATGGCCGTGTACTGCTGGACATTGAAGAGTCTCCAATATCTAATATTTAAATAAGAAGCTTATTGTCATTGCACACTGTCAGCATTACAACAAAACTGTGTTGGGTACCGGGCTCGAGAAGTAAAATGAACAAAGACAAAATAATAATAAGGTATAAAATAAGCCATAGATTAAACAACTAAATAAAAACAAGAATAAAAGCAGTTCAGGGGTCCTTGTAGAGTCGGCATCTATGTGGTACAGACAGCTGTGGTGGTAATTCACAACATGGCATCTCAAGGCATTTTACAAAGTCAGATTCCATCAGTTCCTCCAGGTTGGTCAGAAAGTTTCCTCTCTAAGGAAACCCAGCAGGTTGCATCAAGTCTCTCCAAGCAGCATTCACTCCTCCTGAAAGAGCGTAGAGCCACAGTGGACAGTCGTCTGCATTGTTGATGGCTTTGCAGCAATCCCTCATACTGAGCATGCATGAAGCGACAGTGGAGAGGAAAACTCCCCCTTAACAGGGAGGAGAACCAGGTGTACCTTCTATGAAGAGAAAAAAGACAGAACAAAAAGTTAAAAGCTGAAATGACAACAAGCAATGCAAATTGGAGAACAGAAGGAGAACTCAGCAGAGTGAGAAAAGCAGTCATTCATAAATGATAAATATATGTGGCAGCATTAAAATGTTAGTAATGAACAATCACATTGTTACATCGTTATGCTGTATGTACGTGTCGTAGAGCGATGGGGTTGTGTCCCCTCCTCCTCCTGGAACAAAAAACGCAACATGGTGGACATAAACGTTAGTTGTTAATATCGGCCCAGTTACACTGTTGGGACTGATGTGTTAAAAAGTGGCATGCACCACTAGTTGTGACCATTTTTTAGACATACTTTGGTCCTCATCCAGCCTTGTTTCTGAAGTTCCAGATGTTTTCTCTAATCCTCTTCAGCTCATCTCATTGGTTCTCTACAGGATTCAGTTCCTGGGGGAGCATTTCTGTGTTGGTCATATGTTTTTCATAAATGTCTGGGTGAAAAAAACCCCAGCAAACAATCAGTTTTCAGTCAGATGTCACCAGATTTTTATTTAAAATGTCCTATTAAAGAGTTCATGATGGCCTTCATGCTAACGAGGGCATATCAGAGGAGAAACCGGCCCCCAGCATCACAGATCCTCCGCCGTACTGAACATTGAGCACAAGCTGCTCTTCCCTGTAGTCGTCCCTTGTTTCACAGCAGGCTCACCAGGAGTATGTGTTGTTGAGAAGGTCGACGTTGGCCTCATCTGACCAAACATCAGCTCCAGATGTTTTTTAAGCCTTAAATATCTCTCTGACCATAGGTCAGGACAAGCTCAGGCAGGAGGTTGTTTTTTTTTCTTGTAGCCACTGCCCTGACCTATTCTGAGAGGAGTGAACGAAACAGAGAAGGACTCTGTTGTGATTACCGACCAACCAAAGATGCAGAGAAGATGGAGAGAGCCAGGAGGAGAAAGCTGATCAATAGTTAAGAATGAGGATAGAGAGAGACGTGGCGTGATCAGATGGAGGGGGAGGAAGAAAGAGGAGAGACGGGGGAGGATGAGAGCGATCTCTGGCAGCTTTTGGCTCGCGCTCCGTCCTCTCGCCGAGCAGCTGGACTTCATTAGTGGCTGGTGTTAATTACTGGGACCGGACGCGCGCGCACACATCGGCACACGCCGTGGAACCCCAGCACACAATCACCGACGCGCACGCAGCCGTGCATCCTGTGATTCAGGGTCACCTTGTTTGAACCAGCAGAGAGACGGAGAGGTGGTGCCAGACAGAAAAACAGAAACCAGAGGGGCTCACACACACCGGTGAAGCTGCTGTGGCAAATTAATTATTTATTGCTTTACTATTGTATTAATCTGCTGTTTCAGAAGTTGATTAGTAGAGTAATTAGTGAAGGCGGACAGGTGGTTTTACAGAGCAACCTGAGACGTGTGAGCCGTACAGCAGCAGGTGATGCTGAAACGTAAGATTAGACAGAAATGCTTAAAACTGAGTTTGTGAGACGAGGCTCTTTGTTTTAACAAATTGTGTCAGGTTAGTTTAAGCGGTCTCTTTATTTCTGATAAGGTCTCAACTGAATCTGTCAAAATGTGTTAAAGGACTGCCGTGAATAGTTCGCATCATCATTGACGCTGAAACTCAATGTTTCCTATGAGAGCTGCAACTTTTAGACGCGTCCCTTCTGCGACGCGACTGAATCGGCATTCGGTCGTGCGGCTCTGCAGAGGCCCGGTACCGAGCTGTTCAATGGATCCAATAGAGGCCTGGAGCCTCAGCCCCGGTTTAAACGCTTCAAAAACAGTTACGACTTCTTTTTCGTTCCATACCTTTGCATGAGAGCAGAAACTCGTGGCTTCAGTCTTTGTTTGTGACTCAGTCTCTGCGTGCTGCACACGTCACCCAGTAGTTAGTTTACTCTGATAAACATGGTGGAAAAAGCACCCGTTTGACTTCCAAAGCACCAGATTAACAAAGGTTTTCACCGGCGGAAATGGTCTGGACGTGGTACCAGTGTGGTGATGGTAGAAGGTTGTCTGGATGCCCTGCAAGGTTCCTGTTTGATGGCCAGCTGATGAGACAACAGACAGAAGCTAACGATGAGCTCACAGGAAAGACCAAAACCACCATAGGTTTGTAGTTTGCTGAGCTCACTCTGAGGTGTTTAAGGACACATTTAGATGAATGTTTAATTGATTTACTCACTACTTTGTCCTTATTTTTTTTATCACATTCAACTGTGTGCATAATGTTAACACATCAATGATTGAATTTATACCACATGGGCTCATAAATACAAGGAAATAAAGCGAAATGAGATGAAAGGTAAAATAAAAACAATTAGTCCCTTTAAAGTTTCACTTTATAGTGCAAATCTTGACATTTTACTATTTTGAAATGCAGTAAATTCAACAAATAAAAATTGTTTGTTTTTAAAGGCATTCTGTTGTTTAGATTAGGAATTATCAATTAGTAATGACTGGCAGTTTAGGAGGTGATTTTCACCAGACTGAACAATCTGCAACATTTTGCCTCAAACTGCAGATTTTAACATCAAAAATAACTCGTAGCTCTAAAGAACAACAATGTTGTGAAGGATCTCTGAACACGTCTGTAACTTTCTTCACATACTAACCTTCAATGATGGAGGAAACCTAGAATAATCCAGAGTACCACAGAGCCGGAGCTCTAATCTGGGCTTTCCTTTAGCTTTCAGTAGAGACAATTTCATGAGATTCTTTTTAAATCAGAAATAAAATGTATGTTATATTCTCCAACTTGATGATCAGATCATCACTAAATCATGTAGCTCTAGTCATAGTTGTAGAAATAACTGTATTAATAATAACTATCTTCAAAGTTTAATGGATTTTATAGATTTGAATTGAATTTAGGCAGAAATAGATTTGTTATAGATTGTTTTTAAACTCTGAAGACTTTAAAATATACTTTTTATAAATCCTACATTTGTTTGAAAAATATGAAGCCTTTTTGGCTCACACATTAAAAACCTTTTGACTTAGAACCTTACGCTGTGTAAAAGAAGATCGTATTTAAATGAAAAATCTTCGTTTAGTGTTAGAAACTGATTTCAGACTAGAATACAATTTTTCTATTTATTTTCTATCTTTGGTCAATTTTAGGTAGAAACGTTTGTTTCCATGTAGACGTCAGCTTCAGACATTCCTCCTGCTATTTAAGGAGTTTTTTTGTAATAAAGTTTATTTGTTTTTTTTAAACATTTTTAAAGAAAACGGGTCAGTAAATCTAATCAAATATATAATTTGAATGAGCTTGCTGCTTTCTTTTGTCAGATACTAGCAGAATGCAGAGGGATGTCGTTGGGTGTGTGAAGCAGCACAGATAAAGAAATAAGAATAATTTTTTACTAAGGCTGTTTAGGTAAGTTAAAAAGCAACACGTAGAGATGCTAATTTCAGGCAGTATTTGGACATTTCTTTTAAAGTTAAGGCGTTCTCTTTCATTTAAAAACATAGCCTGTTGCTCTCCAGCAGCCCTGAAATAAATGAGTCTGCTGGTCATTACGTCCCTGGTTAGTTTCTTTTTTCATTGATCGTTTTCGTCTCCTGCTTGATGTTTTTCCGTTCTAACTTCGCTGATGCCTTGCAAAAAAAAAAAAGAAGAAAAGAGAACAATGCCATCTAAGCAGAGGAGATGAAATGCAGCTGAGGCAGGAATTAGAGAGGAATGTTGGAGTTTGTTCAGAAATATCTGCAGAATAAATGAGCGCCTTTAGATCTGCAGGAGGGTTTTTTCTGGACCCTCCATGGGTGTTGGACTGAGTCAGAAGACTGTGCTGAAGCAGTCGAAAGAATCAGTCTCTGTCGTCTCAGTGAAGCTTTATTCAAACCGAGATCTTCACATCTGGAAAAGTCCAGAATTCAATTTTTTACAGTGTTCAGATTCGGCATCGTGAAGAGAAAGAGATCAGCAAAAATATCCGTTTCCTGAATATAATATATAATTTCCTTGTCTATATGTTCCATCCCTTCCTCCGTACCTCCTGGACTTAAGAGGACAGACTCATAATAAACTTATAAAAAACAAAGACCTGCGTTTGATTGATTGAACTTTGTAATTTAAGAAATCCAATCGCGATTCATTATCATGAATCAGGCTCCAATCTAGCTGATGTTTCCAGGAAGAATCCAGCTTCATAAGGAGCGTTTTTAAAACGGGCACCATCACAGCATCAGGCGAGATGCTCGTTGCAGGAATATTTTTTGGCTCTTAATTACACAACAGAAGAGCGGAGAAGGAAGCAGCGAGCGTGAAGAGGAGAGACATGTTAATACAATGCTGTAGACTGCTGCTTTTATCTTTTGCCTCTAAACAGATGTCTCTTTATTGCAGCACAAAGGCCTTCTGACAAAAACATGCACACACACAAGCGTGTTACACACCTCATCCTGAATAAATCAATGCGTTCTGGTTGCTGTGATTTCCCAGGGTGCTTTGCTCTAACCCCCCCGGGTGAAGAAGGTGACAAAGCCAGCAGCGAGGGAGAGACCCTCGTACTTACTGCCCTTTTTTTGTTTTTCACCCTCTGTTTGAAGTATAACGACTAAATATACTAAATTGAAGCATTTGATGAGAGAAGGTTTATTTCAGTCAGTCTTGACTTTCCTCTGAGACTTGAGATTTGAGACTTGGACTTCATCAGGAAAAGACTTGAGGCACATAACAGCTTCAACAACACCAGCCTGCTTCCAAGCTCTGGCCTTTAAAGGTGAAAGTTGCAGATATCTTTTCATGAAGAAGCCAACTTTGGTCCTGAGAGCTCCTCGGTTTACGGCCTTCCACGTTGAGCACAGTTTTTTAAGCTAAAGTTCTCCCCACAAAGTTCACGCTACTCATGAGCTCGCTCTTTGAACATGTTCATCCACAGCATTGGTTGTAGATCTTTGGGCCTCACTGCTCTCGCATAAGACAGCTGTTTGGACTGAGTGTGCTTTAATTGGTCCACTTTATAAAATGATGGTTCACACAGGACATGTTGCCATAAAAAAAATCATCAATAGTCAGTTTTTGCAAACAGAAAGCAAGAAAGCTTAGAAGTTGTTTAGGTTCCTGAGAGATACTGTCCTCTGAATAAGTTAGTTCGACTCCTTAATGGGAAAATCCTGATTCTGTAAACCAAGTCTGGCTTGTGTGTGCTTCAGGTAAGATACTGACTGGTCAGAATGACTCCTTACAACCCTTACACAGCTAATCAAATAAAACGTGTTGTCTACTAAATGTACATAATACGGAAATGCGCCCTGGAGGAGTCATTGCTGTTGACTTGGCTTCTGACGGAAAGTGAATTGACTTCCTGATATTACTTTTAGGATCAGACACTGTGTGGTGAGTTGTCTGTATTGATTGAATTTTGTTGGTAGGAATTGATTCATGCATGTTCTGTATAATTTGAAAGGAGCAAACTGTATTAAGCTATAGGTCATTTTAAAACACAGCTTTATTCACGATGCTGCTCAAAAAAGTCCGATACTCCTTTTGAATACCAAACCACATGCATGTCTGATCCAGACCAGTTTTAAATCTTCTTGTATCTGCAAACAGATGATCTCACAGCTTCTTTGAGG
>NC_046362.1:35444808-35528008 GCF_011125445.2 Fundulus heteroclitus
GTAACTGCAATATTTAACAATATAGTGCAGCCCTATTTACACCAGGCTGTCATTGATGTTTGTCTGCATTAGATGAATATGCACCACTCATGTTTATCTAAAGAGCTCCACACCAAAGCAGAGCAAGAATGACGGCTACTGATTACACCACAGAGTCTAACGATCCGTCTGCAAATTTTTAATCAGAGTGTAAAAATGTTTCAGATTCACAGTGATCTACAGCAGCAGTGAAGAATGGGTCACAATGATCCACCCAGTCAACAGGAAATGATCTTGTTTCTGTTTCCCCTCCTTATCTTCTAATACGTTGCTGTACTCTGAAATCATGGTTTGGTTATCAGTTTGCAGTCAGCAAATATTATAGCGTTACATCCAGCTCAACAGTGTTTGGCTCCAGCCGGAGAAAATGTTAGTACTTAAAGAAATATGCTTTAAATGTGAAATTATGTCGAGCTAAAGGTTGTATCGAGCAATTCTGCCAATAAATCTCAATCAGTATTTCTGCCACACATAAGTTGAAGAGATGCTGAATTTTAATATTACCGAGACAAAAGGCTCACAGACACAGAAAGTGTTCATTCTCTTGTCAAAGTGAAGACATTCAGAGAGTTGTCCTCTGCCGGTGAGATGTTTGGCGCTCATAACCTCTCTGCAGCGTCCTGCTCCAAACTATCCCTCCGGTGCAGCGTTGGGTATCTGAGCCGCAGTCAGCAGATGGAGATGTTTTCTGGAGAGCAGGAGACAGTTTGTGTTTGCGTCGTCGCGTGTCGCTGCGTGTATCCGGGGTGCAGATCCGTGTGCGCACGTCGGCGTGTGTCAGCCGGGCCCCAGCACGTCCTGCGGCTGGGCCGCGCTGCAGCATTGTGGGAGCTGTTCGCTCTACTTGATATTGACAGTCAGGCTCCCCGGGAGCTGGCGTTGTGTTCTGAGTGAAGGTGTGTGTGAGTGTGTCAGTTCCCAGGGACTCCCTGTCTTACCTACACCTTTGTTTTGCTTAGTCTAATAGCACAAAGCAGACAAAGTAGGATTTTTCTGAGTGGTGTGTGTGTGTGTGTGTGTGTGTGTAGTGACTGTAGCGGAGTGAAGCAGCAGAGGGAAAGTGGAAGTGGGGCCTTTGTGTATTTTGTATGTGTTTGTGCATGAGTGATCGCTGTGTGCAGTGAATGGATAAGCAGAGCTGCTCCTCAGCTCTCACTTTCTGTGACTCATCCTGGATTTTATGCTTCTTTCGGCACCTTTCTTATCTCTATTGTTCTTACCTCATGCCTAAGCCTCTCTTTGTTATAAATCTCATTTCCTTTTAGTCTGCTTTTCTTGCTTTCTACGCAGTCGTGCAGCTGCACATTGGGTGTTCCCATCTATCACCAAAATAATAAACATAAAAAAAATGCAAAACTAAAAATAGTAATATTGCATTGTTTTTTGTTTTTCTATTCTAGAAAAAGACCTACCAGTGTATTAAATGCCAAATGACGTTTGAGACGGAAAGAGAGATCCAGATCCATGTGGCTAATCACATGATCGGTGAGTAAAAATCTTTTTTTTTTCCCCATGTGTGTGTTCTGGCGTTGGTTCTGTGGAGCTCTGACAAAAATATGTCAATCTAAAAGCACTTTCATGCAACACAAACACACAAATGTACCATGTTCAAGACTAATAAAATGGCTATTTCTTTAATTTGTGGGTTGTGCAACGGAGCTGCGGTTCGTTTTATAGTTCCTGAGAGGTTGAACTAATAGATGTTTTTATACCAGATGCTGAAATTAGGTGAGAAGTTCCTCAGTTGTGTTTATTTGTTGCCTGAGTTTCTTTTTGCATTGAGCAATCTGAGCACACACACATTTGCTCAGATATTAGGGGACTTAATTAAGTGTGGGAAAAGGTTAGAAAGTTGTGTTTGCATCGTTACCACACTGCACAAGTTAAACTGAAACCCATCTTTGGAGTTTGGATGTTCTTTTATGAGCATCCTGTGGGACTCTTATTATTTTTTTCTCTGCTCGCCACTAATTGCTGCCTTAGCATCCCTGTCGTCATGGAGATTAACGAGGTGGACCCTCGAGTTGTTCTAAGGGAAGAAAATACTCTGCTCGCCCCACACACACACCTGACAGGTAGAGGCACCGATGCACTCTGAGGGGGTTTTGTGTGTGTGTGTGTGTGTGTGTGTGTGTGTGTGTGTGTGTGTGTGTGTGTGTGTGTGTACATTTTTTAAGTCGGCTCTGATGCAGCTGCAGAACCTCTTTCTTCATGAAACCCAGCAGACACATCCATACCAGATGGGAGTTTAGGTTTTATAAGGACTCTCAACATCGCAACGGTATTGCTTTAATAGTTATGATGGAGAAAAAAAAAACAACTCTGCTGTGGAGGCAGTTTATTTTGGCGCCTATTGGAGTTAGAAAAAATAACCAAAACGGAAATAAAAGTTAATAAAATGCTGGAGTGGCAGAGAAGGTGGGGCACGGTATGAAAAAATGAGCAGAAGCAGAGCTGACTGGGCGTTATAGTAGATCTTCTGGATTATGGCTTCTGCGCCGCTGGAAGGCGCTGAAGACCAGATAGAAAGGAAGATTTGGTGAGAGCAGGAAGTTTGTTTGAAAAAGTTCAAATCCTTGTAGTGCTAGGAACCTTTGTTTTTGTTGTTTAAGTTGTTATTTGTTATCGCCAAAGTCTTTTTATTTTGGGATGTGATGACAATAAATAAAAGGACAATATTACATGTTAAATCCTTCATCTAAACATAACGGTTAACCTGGATGGGTGGGTGGATGGAAATAGATAAATATATAAAATAAGTAGACCTAGCACATAAAAAAACACCCAGTTTAGCAGATATAATAATTCTGAATAAATAGATAAAAATACTTTACAGTGAATTAATATTTGACTCAATTAAATTAATAGATTGAACAAAAATGACCAGGGAGAATGATAGTTGAAGGACACCCATGTTTCCAGCTACCTTTGATGGAGCGAGACGTAGGAATTCAGTTTGGATGCAGATGTTGTTGGGGTGGGTTGATGTGAACTATAGAAACTATAATCAGTGAAACTATATCAGTTGCAATTAAACTGTGATTTTTATTTTTTCAAGCTGTATGCCAACGAATTTCGTTCTGTACGCACTTTGTGACTACAAAAAATGACAATAAAGTTGTCTAAAGTCTAATTCTAAGACATAATAGATCCTCCTATCTGTTGCTGCTCTCCGTCCTAAACTGTCTCCTGTTGCTGAGAACATTACTGGGCTTTATTGGGATATAAATTCATATTTAGATGTGATTCTTCTCTGAAACTGAAAAGCGTGACAGAACAAGATGGTGGAAAAAACCTTTAAAAATAGGCTCAGTTGTATGTCCCGCCTCCTCTCAGAGAATCCTTCCTGTCGGTGGTCTTTTCTCTGCTGCCTCCATCTCAATGGAAACATCATCCTGATACATCAGCATGTTTTCTTCTTCATCACCCATGTAATCGCTCCCTCATCCTCCTCTCCTGTGAGCTCCACACGCATGCACGTTGGTGGCAGTTTTGGGTTAATTAACGAGGAAACTGTGTGAAAACGTGAGAGCACGGTAATTATTGAGGCAGAATGTTTTTAGGAACTCACTATTTTACATTTTAGTTCCTGCTCTTCCTGACGCTGAACAGTGAAGCAGGAATATGTTCCTCAGCATCGTCGTGGAGATGCAGCCGTTTCTGCAGCTGCTCAGCTGGTCCTTTCATATGCATTTCAAATACTTCCTACCCCCCCCCCCCCCAAATACGTGATCAGCTTAGCGCTGGTCTGTTTTCAGCTACTTTCTGCAGCTCAGCTTCAAGAAAAGTACGAAAATAAACAGAAATTGTGTCTGACCTGGCAACGCTAATGAAGAGACTTGTTATTAAATCTTGCAAGAGGGAGACGTTAATTATCAAGTGTTATTGTTCTCTCGGCTGCCAGTTGTTATCAGTCCTGAACTTTAATATAAGCAGAAATAGAACACAAATTAATCCAAAGCTTCATTTACAACATAACAAAGATTCCTAACGTTGGACAAAAGGATAGAAAAAAAAATGCAATTTCTGATGTAAATTAATGCCAGTGCAGTGCGATATGTCCAAGTTAAATCCTCATTTAAAGCGTCTTAAGATAACTGGGATGTCTTTTGGATTGGATCAGGACAAGTCAAAGCAAAGTTTTTGAATGCAAATGGCTGCATGTTTGGATACCTTAAAAAGTCTATATATGCTGCTATGGATCCAATTAATGTTTCTCCTTTAATGTCCACACAGTAAAAGTTAAAAGACGTCACCCTGTTGGTGTTTAAATGGAAAATTAGATCAACATCATGTTTGCTCTATAGGCCAGAGGGGTCCAGGTATTTTGCACCGTGGGCCTAAATCATCAAAACACTCAGTAGTGAAGTAGTTTCTTTTTTTTACCTGCTCAGCAATACATTAATCAGGAAATATTTTAATGAAACAAGGTAGAAAATAACTAATTGCTGAAGTTGGGGAAATACTCTCCTGAGGGTCTTAATAAAAAAAAAAAAGCGTACAGCTGCCTCACTTTTTGGGTCAAATATTTTCTCAAATTATTTTTTTTGGCCCACAAAATGTTTTTTTATGTATTCCACGCAGGAAGAACATTCCACAAAATTGGTCATCTAATTTAATTTAATCTAATTAGCACCATTCTTGGAACTGCAGTCAGGAGCCGCACAAAACTATTTTGGGGCCACATTTGATCTCCGGGACTTTGGACCCCGATGCACTAGAGTATAATCATCTCTATTTGTCGTTCCAATAAAATGTTTTCTCTGTATTTAACCCATCCCTAAGGGTCTTGCTCAGGGACACAGAGTAGCAATCTGTGGGATTCAAACCTGCTCCAACCACTGGGCCCCCACCACCCTTTAAGTTGGTCCAGAACATGCACCCACCCTGAGCTGGTTAGCAGCAACGTAACAGTGGGAATATTTCTGATCCGGTTCTTCTCGTTATTCTCTGTCATCCTCTGGAAAGGTGTCGGCCTACCGGAGGTCACACATGTTCACCTTATCAGAAACCTAAATCTTTCCTTCTGTTGCTGTTTCAGCCTGATGCTCATTGTCTTAATGTTTACTGACGTATTTCCAGCCCTGCATTCATATTATAGTAGAAATGTAAAGAGCAAGCTTACTGCCTCACGTGGTCCTGGTAAATACACCATCGCTGACATCCAAGCAACACGGATCATCATGCATGAGATGGGTGTTTCAGGACATTTTTTTATTCCCTTATCCAGTCAACTAGAATCATTTAGACTTTATTTGAAACAAATTTAACGTGTTCATCCGTTTTGCACATCCCCGTCACAGCAGGACAGGCAAAAGCTAAAATAAAACCGTGTCTTAGAGGCAAGAAGCTAATTTTACATGTGGACAAGAAACGCAAACATCTGCAAAGGTTAAAATCTTCTTTTACATGTAAGCCGTGCCTTGAATGATCAAAGTTTCTTCCCAATGCAAACACCGGCTAACTCTGGTACGATACCAGCCGGACGGTTCTGTGCAAAAGTCTTGAGTCATCTCGTCTGTTTCTATTTTCCATCGGATCAGGAAGGTGTTCCTATAATCCTTCTAGCTGCTCCTGATCAATAGTTCACCAGATTTTGTGCTGGAAGGAAAAGATAAAGAAATCAAAGGTGCTTTAAAGCGGTTTTATACGCTCCCCCCCAATTTATTCTGTATTTCTGAATTGTTCTGATGAAAAAGGGCAACACACTGACCTCCTTCATCTTCACACTGAGGTCCTTAAATTGCTGCTGGTTCCCAGTTCAGATTCCCCCTGATTGGACCGTCACGCCCGGGGTGTGTTCCCCCTAACTTTGGCTCCGACGTTAATTAAACCACCATGAGGCCTTTGCTTGGAAACCAGGAGAGAAGAGCAGCTCAGCCACAGGAGGGGAAGGAGGCCGGAAGGTTGAAAGCAGCAAAAATGGTTCAAATCCTCTTTGTGGACTAACTTTCCATCACAAAGGTTTAGTCAAATTTTCTTTTGTTCATTTCGGTTGTTTTAGACATTCTTCTTGTCTGATTTTCAAAATGTTTTGCTTCCTCTTGGCGTTCCTGCGTATCTACACTCTTGGATCTGGGAAAAGGTTTAACCTCCAGCTTAATGCTTCAGCTGCAGGCAGGAGAACCAGTGGAGTTTGCTAATTCTTGCACTTAGGGACCATCATTAGCAACGTAAGCCAATAAAAATGTCTCTGCCTTTTTATAAATAGGATAAACTCCAAATGAACATGTTAACAACTACAGGTTTTTACAGTCAATCTCCCAACATGTGGGGTTCCATGTGGGTAGGAAATGGGCTCCAGGCTGGACTGGAAACACAATGGCCTCATTTTAATTGCTTAAAGCAGTTGAACCATCTGGATCCTACATTTGTCATGCAGTTTGAACAGATTTTCTGAGTACACATTTGAGATTTAGGCCTTTGTAGGGGACCCGCTGCCCCCCAGTAGTGGGTTCTATACTGGAAGCCCAAACGCACCGACTACCTCTCTGGTCCATACTGGGTCCTCATATATGCTGCCTGGAACGCTACGCCAAGTTAATGAAGAAAAAACTGTAATTAAAAAAACAACAATTAATCCTCTCATGTTTTACAAAGTTTTGTTCTCACTGCAGGCAAGTTGGATTTGAAGGAATTCAGGTTTTCCATGTTTGATTTGACTTCAGCTTGAAAATCTAATCTTTGAGTGAAATACAACCCAGCAGCTGACTCGCTGCTTGACAATGTTAACGTTTTAATTTTTAATCTCTACACCTGCTACAATAAGTGATGCATTCTCATATAGAGACTTGAATGTAATTTGTTGACCTGCATTTTCAAAATAGTCTCAAAGAAAAATAATTTTTTGCACTTTACAGCAACACAAACATATTATAAAGGAACATTTTTGACATTGTTTTCTGGCTCCATTCCTACTGCAGGCAAATGTGACCCAAATATGATTTATTTGCAGGAGATCTGGCTCAAATCTGATCTATTCAAGTCGCATTCGATCCATTTCCATTTATTGTGCTGAATTTTCAGTTGAATTCACTTTTACTTATATAGCAGCAGTTCACACCACGCGTCATCTCAAGGCTCTTTACTAAGTCAGTTCAATCAAGCCATACAGACAGATTGGTCAAAGAGTAATTTTAATCCGATTCTTATCTGATCTTTTTGAATGTGACTCCAGTGGGAATAACCAAGACAGATTTGATGCATCTTTGACGTCACAAATATGTGCCGGCGGTGGTTGGAAGTGATAGCATCATCAGTCATCATCATCAACCTTTATTTAACCAGGATAAGACTCCTTGAGATGAAATATCTCTTTTACATGAGTGTCCTGACAAAAAGAAAACAACAAAAAAAGTACAATATCAGCATCTATGATTTAGCAGTTAGCATTAGCTAGTCAGAGGAGGGATAATGAGATGTTGGACCTCATTAACACGTGCAGCAAAACTTCTGCTATAGCCTAAATTGGACGGCTGGATTGGAGAAGGGACATGCCGCACCGTGTAAGATTTATGCACCATCGTGTTGTAATCTGCCCCCGTTGCAAAGCGATACAACAAATTGTCCTGCTGTTGGAACCGAGAGGCGCTGATACGTTATTAAATGTTGCCCTTGACCTCCTAAAGTTATGAATGAACTCGGTCTCTGTGAAGTTGTTAAAATCCCTGCCCCACCATTCCTGGCCGCATCCACACATCCAAGCAGACCTCTGTGCAGCCAAAGCTTCATAAAACACCAGAAGCCAGAGTTTCACTCTCTTTTTATTCGTGCCTTTCCCCCTGAGCACCCGCTGGGCTCCTGTTGGACACTTTAAACCATAAAACTCACTCTTCCATGTTTCCTGGACCAAAGCTGCTGGGCGTGAAGTCATTGCTGTTGTTCCTCTGCACATGCGGGTCAGTTTGGAGCTTAATTTTAAAACGCATCATAACTGAGCATTAAGACCTGCAGTGGGAACGCAGCCTCTGTGGAGCACGTTTTATTCCTGGTTACTCCTGTTTAAAAGTAGCCGTTGAAGTCGAATCACGACACAAAGACAGATACTCCACATTGCTAATATTGTTCGCCACTCATGACAGTGAATGTGGTTTACACAGCATAAACTCACAGGTTCTCAATGTTTTCTTAACCCTGGCTGGTGGCTCTACATGTTGGCTGCAGACGAGTTTCCTTTGGCTCATGCATCCTGCAAAATACACCAACCGTTTTATGTTAATCCATTTACATCTGGATTACCATAAAACAACTAAATGTATGCAGGGAATGAATAAGACATAGAAAGTTCAAGGGATAATGAAAAGTAAATAACCTCAACAGCATGTTGGCATATTAACAGTTGGAGGCCGAGTGCTGTGTAGTATTCTGCTGGTTCTGCTTTCATTGTCCCGGTACCGTCTTCCTGATGGCATCAGTTCAAAAAGTCCATGTAGAGCGTTCTCCTTCCTGACCCGTTACAGCTGGAACCAAGCTGAGATGCAGGTCATCACCGGCCGTTGATAAAATATCGGTTGGTTTGTTTGCTTCAGTTTAAACTACTGAAGGGCTGCGGAAGAATATCAGGAAAACGATGTGTCGTGATATTATTGCTGATCCTTTCAATATTCAACCCACATGGCCCTGACTCTTCATAACAATGATGCCACAGGTCTTTGTGAGCCTCAGCATCTTGGCCTATGAATGTTATTCTTGTTGCCATCTAAGGTGGTTAAAGTCTATCCAGGGGCCCAAAGCATTATTGGCATGCAGTGTTTGCATGCATGTGGTTTCAGATGTAATACCCTGCATCCGAGCAGTCTTTTACGGTTGCTACATTGCATACATGGATGTTAAAAAATGACAAATGTCATTCAATATATCGTTTAAGGTCCTAGTGTAGACTTAGCAAGATTTGTAATGCTGTTGCAGTGGAGCAAAATGTAATTCAAGCAACCAGAATCACCCACTTTCTTAAAGGAAAGACATTTTTATATTACATTTTCTGAGTTATAATTAGCCTTGAAAATGCATTGCAACTACAGAGCTGAAAAAGTAAGCTATTCAAGACAGAAGGGTTTAAGAAGTCAAGAAAATACATGTATTTGCATTGAAATGGCGTTTTTCCCCCCCAGATTCCTTGGAAGTTTGATTGCTTTGGTCTTAGTAAAGCATAGGAGAAACCTGAATCTTAAATCACACTTAGAAATGATTTCTCTCGGCATAAAAGAAAAGCACACATTGGTTTAGTCTTAGCTGCGGCTCTCTGAGGGCTTTTATAATCGTCAGGCAGTGTGTTTAAAATGGTTTAAAACGTGGACAGTTTGTTTTTGGATAAAAACGGCACGGAGAGAACGTTTGTTTTTGTTCTGGGTTCAGGGAGACTCGCCGGCTCCTGCATTTTTTTGGGGGGGGGAGAAGATAGGAGGGGAAGATGAAGACTTGCTGCAGACATTGATGGAGGGAGTCACTGAAAACGAACGAGACACGCAGTTTTATGTTCTTTTGCATAACGCAGCTGCTGAAAGAGATCAGCTAATTTTCCAGAACAGCAGCTGTAACAGTTTCATCAGCTGCTCTCCTAAATCTGATAGATTTATTTTGGGGGTAACGCCACTCTGCACTGATTTGTTTTGTCCTCATATCTCCTCTCACCCCTCCCTGTCACTGTATGAACATGTATATTTGTTCCTGCGAGTCTCTCTGGACTGTACCGCAGCGATTTCTGGCAGCCTTTATTGTTTTCTGCTGTGCAGCTGCACATCATGAAGTAGTTCCCTCCCCATGTGATGGTGTGAGGTGGTGAGACGAATCACTGTATGAGTGTTATCATTCGTCGACGAGCAGCTTCTCCTTCCTGGACGACAACCAGGAAGCAAGACGGAGATGTTGGTTTTTAAAGCTTTATTTGTTACAGAATCTATTTAAAATTATGCATTAAACACGTTCATTTCCCTAAATAAAGCCGTCAACAGCAGGTTTGAAATGTTGCTTGCAGCCGCTAATGCCTTGCTAATCACCTCGGTTAAGATTTCACAGCATGAAACCTCACTTTTCAAACCCGTCTACAAGCACAGAGCAAGGTTCTGCTTTTATGGCTTTGTTCAAAACAAGACTTCCACTTTATTAGCAGACCTTAGTCATTTATTCCATTTATCATTGCCTTAATTTTTGTTTTATGTCTGTGAATGTGGATTTCAGCCAGCTTTACTGTGAGAAGCACCTTTTGTATCCGAGTTAAGAGTTCTGGCCCAAAATCCGAACCAGAGCGTTAGAGCTCATCTCAAAGACCCTCAGCTGGACTTTATTTAACATCTGGGGAGAATTTAAAGTAATTGTAGTACATTCGATTTGATTCTTTTCATTAGAAACTTTAAAAAGCTAATATTAACTTAAGCATTTTTATTCTGCGTCTCTTGTCTATGTCTCAGTTAATGATTGAAAACATTCAAAGCATGCATCACATTTCTTTTGTTAGTCCTGAGAAACATTTTGAACTTTCTGAATGGATAACTACAAGAAATAAGCTCCACAGACTCGGATAATACAAAACTCCCACCTTTCCCAGGGTGTTGTTTTAGCCGTGGTTGATTCAGGGAACAAATAAAGTCTAAAATCTACTAAACGTATTCGTCAGGGATAACAAGGAAGTGAAAGCAGCACAGATATTCTGGTGAAAAATCACTTTTGTTCTCCTCTTCTGAGTAGACTGTGCATGATCCAGTGTATTATTTGTATTAACTGGTTGAACATCCGTCTTGCTGCTTCGTTTCAGACTCCCTCTGTCAGGTTGTGGTTTCTAAGGTTAACAACATTAAAGCAGGAAATTTCTCTCCCAATCACGTTTGCGCGATATTACAGGAATCTATTTGTTTTAACTCATTTCTGGAAAAACAAGAGAATGTAGCAAAACGCAGAAAAGATCAATTCTGATACATCTTCAGACATTATAGAGTCGGCTCTGAGGACTAAATACAACATTTCTCATCCTAAAGCCAAAAAATAACTCAAGCATTACCAACAGTGTTCTTTGTTCCTTTTGCTTGTTTCCTTTATCTTAAAGATTACAAATGTTTTCCCTGAATGACTGGTGAGCTGCCTTGTCTATAACACTGCTTCCCCCCTCCCCCTCCCATCGCGTTCACGGCATATTTTACTAACCCTGCTCATTCTCTCCTCCGTTCTCCCCCATCCCCACCTTGGATGGCCATAGACGAGCCCACCTGTCAGCAAGGTTTGTCCGCTTTCTGTCTACTAGCTCACACAGTGAGCGAGGCAGCGCTTCTTTCTCTGTCTGCTCATCACCATGAACATTACCCTCCTTTCAAAAAAATAAAAATACAGAAATGGTCAACGCCCCTTGCTTTCCTTAGATTTTCCTTGCAAGCAGCCAGAGCCCACAGGAACACTTCCTAAAGCCTGGAATGACAAACCTGCGCCGCTTTAAAAGGTTGCAGGAAATTCTGGCTGTTTGGAGAGAAAATGCAAAGGAACGAGGAGCAACTTAAGACTTTTGCACAAATTACTGTTTCAGCGCAGCAGCTTTGGGGGTGATCAGTAGATGTTAGACACCTTGAGGTAGAATTCAGATTGCATGGTGTGCAGTCAGCAGATTCCTGCACAAGACTGACTTGAATAGTTTTAAAAACTGACTTTACTGTGACGCATCCTGCACACTTACTCCCCTCACCTCCTCATTTACCCGATCCTGGCTGCTGGCTGCATGCTCCATTGTCCTTCACACACGCACACCGCGGCCTTGGAGGTATCGAGTGGCCACTCACCTGTATCTAAGTGCTCCCTGTGGACAGTGGTGGCTAATGATGTGTCCGCAGCATGAGCTTTACTTACCTATTTACATTAGCACCCTCCAATAACCGGAGCTCAGATTCCTCACATCTTTCTGCTCCGCCTTGATGTTCGGTCCAGAGAGACGGTTTCAGAATTTGATTATTCGCTCTGCTCATTGAATATTCCACATTTAAACAAACGAGATCTGCGGTTCTTTCTTTCCAAAATACCAAACACAAGGCTGGCTCAGCCTCGTGCCGATCACCTGCTCTGTAACTCTGAGTTTCTAAAGCGTCCAATCATCTCCATTTGCTTTTTGGTTTTGTTACCTGGAGGTTGCATTTTTCCGTGCCGCCTTGTGTCAGCGTGCCGTCAAACCTGCCATGCGGCCGACTGTTAATGTCGGTCCGCTGTCTGAGCAGCAGTCCCACGGGTCGTGGCTGAGCCGATGTGCGTCTGTGCCCGCCCGTCTCTCTGTGGCGCTAAGTGCACACACCTTTCTGTACGTATGTTGATGTGGCAGCAAGCGAGCTTTGGTCCGCTTACTTTGTGTCACTGAAGACTTAATGAGGCGAATAAGAAGCTTTTAGAGTCAGTGGAGGTGGATAATGTGGTTTAAGGCCCACTCATGTGTGTGTGTGTGTGTGTGTGTGTGTGTGTGTGTGTGTGTGTGTGTGTGTGTGTTGGCCACCGGCTACAAACATGGCTTCTTGTTTCTGCCCTGCTGCACTTCAACTAATAAGATTCAGGCGTCTGTTGTTGGTGTGAAAAATCCGACTCTGCAGCAGCTCTGGTCTGAAACAAACACAGCGTAACTCAGCCTGTCTGAGGACGGGTGGGGGGGGGTTGGGGGGGGGGTTACCTGGTTGCCTTGCTTTACACCGACCGGGCGTAACATCAGGACCCCTGACAGAGGGGAAACCGTCGCTGTTGTTGCAGTTGCACGGCTTAGTCACAGCATCTCCACATCTGCTGCACGTTGGGATGTTCCCGTTGTGCACGGGTCAGGATCCACCAGGAGTGATGGATGTGGGGATTGTTCAGACTCTGAACACAGAGTTTACCAGTTTGTTGTGTTCTGAGCTCTGTAGCTGCCGTCCACGTTAATCCATGTCCGCCTCTCAAGCATCTAAGCAGGATCTTAAATAAAGCAAGAAGAAGGCCGTCTGGGTTAATGGGCTGTGTGTTTTTTATCTGTGGTGTGCATAGCTGATATATCAACATCCTACCTGGAGAAGATATTTCCATCCTCAGTAGCTTTGCTGACATTCCGTCATTAAAACGGTGTTCCCTACCTGGAGAACAGAAGACAACAGCTTTCATTTGCTGCTTAGAGTTTGCAGACGCACAAATTACAGTTTAATCAAATTTAATTAAACAGGCTTTAATACACGAAAAGGACAGAAAGTCTGTCATTTAGTTTCACTTTTGCACGATCAAATTATATCTCAGGATGTGTCTGAGGCCAACATTAAGAAGAGTGTTAATAAAACAGGCTCAGGCAGGGTACTGGGTCGCACTCTGATGGTATGAACACAGGAACAGATGACGGCCACCCCCTCCTTCTGTCTTCATCCCTCCCTCCATCCATCCTTCCCTACATCCCTTCCTCCCTCACCACCTGGAGCCAGCGAGCTGTGACACCAGAGGGAAGGAGGGAGTGATGATGAAGGGGCAGGGGACTGGAGGAACGGAGAAAAACACGGGAGCAGGGAAGGCTGGATAAAAGAGGAGAGAAAGGATCCTCTGTAAGGTAAACCGAACCCGAAGATGAGATTATTTCATACACCAAGTGCTTAAATATATCTAAAATCTACACTTTACTGCAGTTTAGATTATTATGCTTGAAAATAGTTTCTTATTTCCCAACCCTGCTCTGATGTGAGAAACACAAAGCATCCATCCATCCATCCATCCATCCATCCATCCATCCATCCATCCATCCATCCATCCATCCATCCATCCATCCATCCATCCATCCATCCATCCATCCATCCAGAGAGCAGAGAACAGCTGTGACTTAATCCTAATCTGTTCATCACAGCATGTCACAGTCGTTTGCCTCGTTTTCTTAAACACGATTTATTGGCATAAGGAAAAATAAATAGGAATTTTTTGTGAAAAAAATAAACAAATTTGTAATTAATATTTAACTAAGACAAAATGGAAGAAAATTAATAACCAAAACGAATACAATATAGTAAAACAATATAGAAAAAATAAAACGAAGCAGCACAGTTTTTTAGTAGGCGCACCTTATTCACACCTCAGCTGAAAACTTTGTATGATTTCTTCTCAGAAGTGAACACAACATATCTTTACATATACTTAAATTATTTTCCTGTAAGCCTGTCCACCTGGAAACTTATCATGTTTCTGCTGCATTTACTTTGTTTCCTGCTAAAGTCTTAATTTCAATGCGTAGAAGACATTTAAAGAGCTGCTGATTAAGACCATTCAGTTTATTTACATCATTTGACATCAGATGTCTAAAGCACATTTAAAGATAAATACACTACCAGTTAATTTTAGACTCACATTCATAATTGTTTGTCTTTGTACAAACTCCTTAAATACAGCTGAAAAAACATTTAATGTGACTGACCTCATGAAGCTCACAGAGAGAAGGCCAAGAGTGACCAAAGCAGTAATCAAAACAGGGGGGTTCATAATTTTGTTAATTTTGATATATATTTCTGTATACTTTTGAGTCATAGGTTTGATATCTTCATTATGAAATTGCAATGTAGAAAGTAGTAGAAATAATTAAAACCCATTGGATAACAAAGGTGTATCCAAATGTTTTACTGGTGCAGTATACCCAATTCATATCCAGAATCAAGAATCTTTTAATGTCACCATGTGTTACTATGGTGAAATTCCCTTTGAGGCAGACACCGGTTTAGGATGTACACAAATAACACGACAAACAGATACAACACAGTTAGTGTTTATAAAGTTTTTTTTACATTAAAGTATCCAAGTTTGTATCAGCGTCCAATAAGTCTGATATCAGTCCCTTTGTGAACGATATGAACCAATGTGATGTTACATAAATTAATAAAGTAATGATGCAGGTTTTGTGCAATGATCTTAAGGCTTCATTTACAAAAATGTGCAATTCAAAATTCCTTGAGAAAGAGTGTGCAAACAGGCATTAAACAGTTTTGTTATACTGGGTGAATTCAATTAAATTTTATTACATTTTATTTATATAGCGCCAATTCACAATGCTCGTCATCTCAAGGCTCTTTACAAAGTCAGACTCCATCAGAGTCGCTTCATGCATGCTCAGTATGAGGGATTGCTGCAAAGCCATCAACAATGCATCTACGCTCGCTTGTCAAGACTTGATGCAACCTGCTGGGTTTCCTTAGAGAGGAAACTTTCTGACTAACCTGGAGGAGACAGTGGAGAGGAAAACTCCCCTTTAACAGGGAGGAGAACCTCCAGCAGAACGAGAACCAGGCTCAGTGTGAACGCTCATCTGCCTCGACCCACTGGGGCTTAGAGAAGACAGAGCAGAGACACAGAAAGCACAGAAGCTCACATTGATCCAGGAGTACTTTCTATGTTAGATGGTAATAGTGGATGATCTGCCTCCCCTGGATGATGTCAACAGGACGGCAGACCAGGTGTACCTTCTAAGAAGAGAAAAAATGACAGAGAACAAAAAAGTTGAAATAACAACAAACAATGCAGATTGGAGAACTCAGCAGAGTGAGCGAAATAGACCCTGATGTCCTCCAGCAGCCTAAGCCTATAGCAGCATAACTATAGAGATAGCTCAGGGAAACATAAGCCACTCTAACTAGAAGTTTGTCAAAGAGGAAACCCTGGACTTAAAAGTACACGGGGTGTCTGCCTCACGGACCAAAACTGGGAGTTGGTTCCACAGGAGAGGAGCCTGATAGCGAAATTGGGAAGCTAAAATAGGAGAAATATGATCCCTCTTGTTGATTTTCATCAGAACTCTTGCTGCAGCATTTTGGATGAGCTGAAGGCTTTGAACTGCATTTTGTGGACTTCCTGACAGTAAAGAATTAGTCCAGCCTTGAAGTAACAAATGCATGGACTAGTTTTTCTGCGTCACTCCTGGATGGTCCTTCCTACCTGACAATAGTAAATACATTATGTATTCAGAAAAAGGAGGTTTAAAAAAATGGTTTCTGTGAGAGCAGCAGGCCTGTAAAAACGGTAACAAAAAGTTGTGGTTCTGCCCTCAGCTTCTGTACCTCAAGTTCCAGGGGAGTCACCTTATGTATCTGGTTAGCTTAGCGGTTAGCTTCGGTGTTAGCCGTTCATTGTAGCTCCGCTGCTTTCACCGTACACTTTGAACATTGCTGAGAGTCTTATGAAGTGAACAGCGAACAGCGAAAATTCCTGGAACAATCGTCGACTTTACATATGTTACAATAACACACTAGTGTTATTGTAACAACACAACCCCTTTGGCTGACTTGAGATAAATGCTGGTTGAAGAACAGAATGCCGTCCCACAGTAGTGTCAGACCAAGCTGGTGATCAGTATGAGGAGGAGGTGAATAACACCAAACAAGATCCAGTAGCAGAATAAGCTGCTTAGCAGTGGCAGAGAGGATTAGTTTCAGTATTTTATACTCAAATGGGGCAATTTTTCCGTTACGAATGTCGCTCCGACTGCTGAAAATAGACAGACTTTCCAACAACATAAATTTTATTTCCAAAAAAACATTGCTTGAACAAAGATACAATGAGCCAAACATGAATATCTGTAATAAATTATAGTATATGTGTCTGAATTTGCTGTGACCTTGTAAAAACAAGCAGTTTGTCAGTGTGTTTAACCAGGCGCTGTCGGCTGGATCGGCTGCGTTTGAATCCAGGAACAGAATCGTTTGGAGTTTTTTCTCCCCCCCCCCCCCCCACTTCCATCAGTGTGTGTTTGTGTTTTGATGGCTCGGAGCATGGTGGTCCCCCGGAGAGCTCATTTTGTCGTCTCCTCGCTTGATTTACCTTCCTCTTCTTCTGCAGTTTATTACCAGTCATTACAAGCTGTTTGGAAACCTAATAGGACACGCTGACAAATAGACTGAGAGAGACCCAACCAGGATCGGCATTCCTAACACGAAAAAATAATCAGTGTGCGCTTTTCCTCGCAGGATGTTTCTGTGTACAGCGTCAGCTATCTTAGCTCACAGATAGTTATCAGTTTTAAAGCAATTATCTTTTTTTTTTTTCAATCTTCCTGTGTTGCTGTTAAAAATGGAGAAGGTCCAGATATGAAACGTACTGTACCTGCAGCCGCTCCAACTCTCTCCCTCTCTCTGTCCTACTCTCCTCAGCTCGTCCAGGTGTGGCTGCACCAGCTGCTAAAGAGAACAGCACACACACACACACACACACACACACACACACACACACACACACACACACACACACACACACACACACACACACACACACACTGTTCCTCTCCATCTCTGCTGGCTAATTGTCAGAAGAAAAACAAGGCGCTTTGCCTTTCTGCGCTTCATAAACAGGGGCCAAGCAACAATTAACTCCCTGCTTAATTCACTAACTATTCTGAATTCATTTTCTCCCGTGACAGCCACATCTGTCACAGCTGGTGCCGAGTGGCTGTGGTGTGTGGGTTTGTCACAGACCGGTGCAGTAATGGAACAAAGTTGTGACTTCGAACCGAGCGTCTTCAGGCGCGGGAGACGGCTTTCTAAGAGCGCCGGACGCGCAGGGTGAGAGAAAAATCACGAGAGTCGATGTTTGATTTTATACTCTCGTCCTGATCGTGTATTAAAACAATGAAACGGTTGGGGCCTGCAGCTCTACTGAGGCCTCCTGATGAACGCAGCTACACGCTTTAAAGATGCTGATCCTGTAGTTGCAACAGAAACCAACTGGACCTGTTTCTTTTCCCGTTAGAGGAAAGTCACTTTTTCCGCTACGTATATGAACTGATTTTAATTTAAAGACACGTTTACAGCAAAACAAGACATCAAATGTGACAAATATAAATTGTCCCATAACACTGATGATGTAAATCAAGGAAAATACTGAAGGTTAGAAGCAGACAAAGATCAATATTAAATTTTTCTTTAGCAAGATGTCAACCAATATGTTTTTTTGTTTTGTTTTTATGTCCAATGCCAATATTTAAATCCAACCTGATTATCACACGTGATCTGGTCTGTGGTGTAGTTCAAGTTCACATCTTTGATACAGGGGTGTGGGTTCAAATCCCGGTTGCCACTGGAAGGGAATTTGACTTATGAAACAGGTAGAGCAGTTCACTACGCACCTTAAAGGATTCTTGCCTGTGCAGAACGTTAAGCCGACCCTACGTTACTAACCCAAGCGCTGCAGTTTATGGGCCAGATCAGTCCAGGAACCTGTAAGTTTAAACTTTCTCTAAGTCAACCCCGTCATTGTTGACTGTCAGATAGCAGTGGGGGGATGAACTTAAACCTGCGAAAATCTAAAACTCCACTTGCTAAAGGCGCCCTATACTCGCTTTTCCCACCACTCCGGATAAAAGCCATGATGGCCGTGTACTGCTGGACATGGAAGAGTCTCCAATATCTAATATTTAAATAAGAAGCTTATTGTCATTGCACACTGTCAGCATTACAACAAAATTGTGTTGGGTACCGGGCTCGAGAAGTAAAATGAACAAAGACAAAATAATAATAAGGTAAAAAATAAGGCATAGATTAAACAACTAAATAAAAACAAGAACAAAAGCAGTTCAGGGGTGCTTGTAGAGTCGGCATCTATGTGGTACAGACAGCTGTGGTGGTAATTCACAACATGGCATCTCAAGGCATTTTACAAAGTCAGATTCCATCAGTTCCTCCAGGTTGGTCAGAAAGTTTCCTCTCTAAGGAAACCCAGCAGGTTGCATCAAGTCTCTCCAAGCAGCATTCACTCCTCCTGAAAGAGCGTAGAGCCACAGTGGACAGTCGTCTGCATTGTTGATGGCTTTGCAGCAATCCCTCATACTGAGCATGCATGAAGCGACAGTGGAGAGGAAAACTCCCCCTTAACAGGGAGGAGAACCAGGTGTACCTTCTATGAAGAGAAAAAAGACAGAACAAAAAGTTAAAAGCTGAAATGACAACAAGCAATGCAAATTGGAGAACAGAAGGAGAACTCAGCAGAGTGAGAAAAGCAGTCATTCATAAATGATAAATATATGTGGCAGCATTAAAATGTTAGTAATGAACAATCACATTGTTACATCGTTATGCTGTATGTACGTGTCGTAGAGCGATGGGGTTGTGTCCCCTCCTCCTCCTGGAACAAAAAACGCAACATGGTGGACATAAACGTTAGTTGTTAATATCGGCCCAGTTACACTGTTGGGACTGATGTGTTAAAAAGTGGCATGCACCACTAGTTGTGACCATTTTTAGACATACTTTGGTCCTCATCCAGCCTTGTTTCTGAAGTTCCAGATGTTTTCTCTAATCCTCTTCAGCTCATCTCATTGGTTCTCTACAGGATTCAGTTCCTGGGGGAGCATTTCTGTGTTGGTCATATGTTTTTCATAAATGTCTGGGTGAAAAAAACCCCAGCAAACAATCAGTTTTCAGTCAGATGTCACCAGATTTTTATTTAAAATGTCCTATTAAAGAGTTCATGATGGCCTTCATGCTAACGAGGGCATATCAGAGGAGAAACCGGCCCCCAGCATCACAGATCCTCCGCCGTACTGAACATTGAGCACAAGCTGCTCTTCCCTGTAGTCGTCCCTTGTTTCACAGCAGGCTCACCAGGAGTATGTGTTGTTGAGAAGGTCGACGTTGGCCTCATCTGACCAAACATCAGCTCCAGATGTTTTGGAAGCCTTAAATATCTCTCTGACCGTAGGTCAGGACAAGCTCAGGCAGAAGTTTTTTTTTTTTTATTTGTAGCCACTGCCCTGACCTATTCTGAGAGGAGTGAACGAAACAGAGAAGGACTCTGTTGTGATTACCGACAAATCAAAGACGCAGAGAAGATGGAGAGAGCCGGCGAGCCAGGAGGAGAAAGCTGATCAATAGTTAAGAATGAGGATAGAGAGAGACGTGGCGTGATCAGATGGAGGGAGAGGAAGAAAGGGGAGAGACGGGGGAGGATGAGAGCGATCTCTGGCAGCTTTTGGCTCGCGCTCCGTCCTCTCGCCGAGCAGCTGGACTTCATTAGTGGCTGGTGTTAATTACTGGGACCGGACGCGCGCGCACACATCGGCACACGCCGTGGAACCCCAGCACACAATCACCGACGCGCACGCAGCCGTGCATCCTGTGATTCAGGGTCACCTTGTTTGAACCAGCAGAGAGACGGAGAGGTGGTGCCAGACAGAAAAACAGAAACCAGAGGGGCTCACACACACCGCTGAAGCTGCTGTGGCAAATTAATTATTTATTGCTTTACTATTGTATTAATCTGCTGTTTCAGAAGTTGATTAGTAGAGTAATTAGTGAAGGCGGACAGGTGGTTTTACAGAGCAACCTGAGACGTGTGAGCCGTACAGCAGCAGGTGATGCTGAAACGTAAGATTAGACAGAAATGCTTAAAACTGAGTTTGTGAGACGAGGCTCTTTGTTTTAACGAATTGTGTCAGATTAGTTTAAGCGGCCTATTTATTTCTGATAAGGTCTCAACTGAATCTGTCAAAATGTGTTAAAGGACTGCCGTGAATAGTTCGCATCATCATTGACGCTGAAACTCAATGTTTTCTATGAGAGCTGCAACTTTTAGACGCGTCTCTTCTGCGACGCCACTGAATCAGCATTCGGTCGTGCGGCTCTGCAGAGGCCCGGTACCGAGCTGTTCAATGGATCCAATAGAGGCCTGGAGCCGCAGCCCCGGTTTAAACGCTTCAAAAACAGTTACGACTTCTTTTTCGTTCCTCCATACCTTTGCATGAGAGCAGAAACTCGTGGCTTCAGTCTTTGTTTGTGACTCAGTCTCTGCGTGCTGCATACGTCACCCTGTAGTTAGTTTACTCTGATAAACATGGTGGATAAAGCGCCTGTTTGACTTCCAAAGCACCAGATTAACAAAATGGTCCTGACGTGGTTCCAGTGTGGTGACGGTAGAAGGTTGTCTGGATGCCCTGCACGGTTCCTGTTTGATGGCCGGCTGATGAGACAACAGACAGAAGCTAACGATGAGCTCACAGGAAAGACAAAAACCACCGTAGGTTTGTAGTTTGCTGAGCTCACTCTGAGGCGTTTAAGGACACATTTAGATGAATGTTTAATTGATTTACTCACTACTTCGTCCTTATTTTTTTTTTATCACATTCAACTGTGTGCATAATGTTAACACATCAATGATCGTATTTAGACCACATGAGCTCATAAATACAAGGAAATAAAGCGAAATGAGATGAAAGGTAAAATAAAAACAATTAGTCCCTTTAAAGTTTCACTTTATAGTGCAAATCTTGACATTTTACTATTTTGAAATGCAGTAAATTCAACAAATAATAATTGTTTGTTTTTAAGGGCATTCTGTTGTTTAGATTAGGAATTATCAATTAGTAATGACTGGCAGTTTAGGAGGTGATTTTCACCAGACTGAACAATCTGCAACATTTTGCCTCAAACTGCAGATTTTAACATCAAAAATAACTCGTAGCTCTAAAGAACAACAATGTTGTGAAGGATCTCTGAACACGTCTGTAACTTTCTTCACATACTAACCTTCAATGATGGAGGAAACCTAGAATAATCCAGAATACCACAGAGCCGGAGCTCTAATCGGGGCTTTCCTTTATCTTTCAGTAGAGACAATTTCATGAGATTCTTTTTAAATCAGAAATAAAATGTATGTTATATTCTCCAACTTGATGATCAGATCATCACTAAATCATGTAGCTCTAGTCATAGTTGTAGAAATAACTGTATTAATAATAACTATCTTCAAAGTTTAATGGATTTTATAGATTTGAATTGAATTTAGGCAGAAATAGATTTGTTATAGATTGTTTTTAAACTCTCAAGACGTGAATAACTTTAAAATATACTTTTTATAAATCCTACATTTGTTTGAAAAATATGAAGCCTTTTTGGCTCACACATTAAAAACCTTTTGACTTAGAACCTTACGCTGTGTAAAAGAAGATCATATTTAACTGAAAAATCTTCGTTTTAGTGTTAGAAACTGATTTCAGACTAGATACAATTTTTCTATTTATTTTCTATCTTTGGTCAATTTTAGGTAGAAACGTTTGTTTCCATGTAGACGTCAGCTTTCAGACATCCCTCCTGCTTATTTAAGGAGTTTTTTTGTAATAAGTTATTTGTTTTTTTTAAACATTTTTTAAAGAAAACGGGTCAGTAAATCTATCAAATATATAATTTGAATGAGCTCGCTGCTTTCTTTTGTCAGATACTGCAGAATGCAGAGGGATGTCGTTGGGTGTGTGAAGCAGCACAGATAAAGAAATAAGAATAATTTTTTACTAAGGCTGTTTAGGTAAGTTAAAAAGCAACACGTAGAGATGCTAATTTCAGGCAGTATTTGGACATTTCTTTTAAAAGTTAAGGCATTCTCTTTCATTTAAAAACATAGCCTGTTGCTCTCCAGCAGCCCTGAAATAAATGAGTCTGCTGGTCATTACGTCCCTGGTTAGTTTCTTTTTTCATTGATCGTTTTCGTCTCCTGCTTGATGTTTTTCCGTTCTAACTTCGCTGATGCCTTACAAAAAAAAAAAGAAGAAAAGAGAACAATGCCATCTAAGCAGAGGAGATGAAATGTAGCTGAGGCAGGAATTAGAGAGGAATGTTGGAGTTTGTTCAGAAATATCTGCAGAATAAATGAGCGCCTTTAGATCTGCAGGAGGGTTTTTTCTGGACCCTCCATGGGTGTTGGACTGAGTCAGAAGACTGTGCTGAAGCAGTCGAAAGAATCAGTCTCTGTCGTCTCAGTGAAGCTTTATTCAAACCGAGATCTTCACATCTGGAAAAGTCCAGAATTCAATTTTTTACAGGTTCAGATTCGGCATCGTGAAGAGAAAGAGATCAGCAAAAATATCCGTTTCCTGAATATAATATATAATTTCCTTTGTCTATATGTTCCATCCCTTCCTCCGTACCTCCTGGACTTAAGAGGACAGACTCATAATAAACTTATAAAAAACAAAGACCTGCGTTTGATTGATTGAACTTTGTAATTTAAGAAAATCCAATCGCGATTCATTATCATGAATCAGGCTCCAATCTAGCTGATGTTTCCAGGAAGAATCCAGCTTCATAAGGAGCGTTTTTAAAACGGGCACCATCACAGCATCAGGCGAGATGCTCGTTGCAGGAATATTTTTTTGGCTCTTAATTACACAACAGAAGAGCGGAGAAGGAAGCAGCGAGCGTGAAGAGGAGAGACATGTTAATACAATGCTGTAGACTGCTGCTTTTATCTTTTGCCTCTAAACAGATGTCTCTTTATTGCAGCACAAAGGCCTTCTGACAAAAACATGCACACACACAAGCGTGTTACACACCTCATCCTGAATAAATCAATGCGTTCTGGTTGCTGTGATTTCCCAGGGTGCTTTGCTCTAACCCCCCCGGGTGAAGAAGGTGACAAAGCCAGCAGCGAGGGAGAGACCCTCGTACTTACTGCCCTTGTTTTTGTTTTTCACCCTCTGTTTGAAGTATAACGACTAAATATACTAAATTGAAGCATTTGATGAGAGAAGGTTTATTTCAGTCTTGACTTTCCTCTGAGACTTGAGATTTGAGACTTGGACTTCATCAGGAAAAGACTTGAGGCACATAACAGCTTCAACAACACCAGCCTGCTTCCAAGCTCTGGCCTTTAAAGGTGAAAGTTGCAGATATCTTTTCATGAAGAAGCCAACTTTGGTCCTGAGAGCTCCTCGGTTTACGGCCTTCCACGTTGAGCACAGTTTTTTAAGCTAAAGTTCTCCCCACAAAGTTCACGCTACTCATGAGCTCGCTCTTTGAACATGTTCATCCACAGCATTGGTTGTAGATCTTTGGGCCTCACTGCTCTCGCATAAGACAGCTGTTTGGACTGAGTGTGCTTTAATTGGTCCACTTTATAAAATGATGGTTCACACAGGACATGTTGCCATAAAAAAATACATTAATAGTCAGTTTTTGCAAACAGAAAGCAAGAAAGCTTAGAGTTGTTTAGGTTCCTGAGAGATTACTGTCCTCTGAATAAGTTAGTTCGACTCCTTAATGGGAACTATCCTGATTCTGTAAACCAAGTCTGGCTTGTGTGTGCTTCAGGTAAGATACTGACTGGTCAGAATGACTACTTACAACCCCTTACACAGCTAATCAAATAAACGTGTTGTCTACTAAATGTACATAATACGGAAATGCGCCCTGGAGGAGTCATTGCTGCAAAGTCAGAGACTCATTGCTGTTGACTTGGCTTCTGACCGGAAAGTGAATTTGACTTCCTGATATTACTTTTAGGATCAGATCACTGTGTGAGTTTGTCTGTATTGATTGAATTTTGTTGGTAGGAATTTGATTCATTGCGTGTTTCTGTATAATTTGAAAGGAACAATCTGTATTGAGCTATAAGCTCATTTTAAAACCTCACCAGCTTTATTCACGATGCTGCTTAAAAAAAGTCAGATTTACTCTTTTTGAATACCAAACGCATGCATCGTCTGATCAGAACCAGTTTTTAAATCTTCTTGTATCTGCAAACAGATGATCTCACAGCTTCTTTGAGGCCTCTTTTACATTTTTTTACCATAACACTATTCAAAGCATGTACATGATGCAATAATAAAGCTACGGAAGCAGAATAACAGAGGATAAAGTAGCAGGGTGTCTTCAACTGGTGCACGTTGTCCCACACAGCATTAAACGCCTCACCTGCAGCGCGTCGTCACCTGGATGTGATGTCTGTTATCTGGCGGGTTTATGATCTGCTGTTTTACTGCAGCTTTATGTTGTTTAATCTGCTGCACAGCTTAAGGAGAATAGGACGGTGTTCACTTTCTTCTCCTTTTATTGAGCGCTTTTTTGTTTCCTGAAAGCGCGCCACGCTGTCTCCCGTTCCCTGTCCCTCCTCATCCTCCTGGATGGGAGACGGCTCATTTGTGACTGAGCCAACCTGCTAATGGTGGATGGCAGGAAACGATATCCTTCATGCCAGATATGCACACATGCACAGTATCCGTACCAACAAACATGAACATCCATCTGGAAATCTGCATACTGACACAGTCCCTCATTTCCATCTATATGTACACATCCAGATATACAACGTTCCCACTAATGTATCTGCATGAGGCTGTGCCTGATCCCCGCTGCATTGCTCCTGGTGCTGGGCTCCCTCTCTGCTCTGTGCCGTGCCTCCTCCTCCTCTCGGCCCTCCTCCTCCTCCCCCACCACCTCCTTCTCCGTCTCCCAGTACATCTGGCACGCTCAGCTGCTGAGGAGCGGCGTAATTATCCCGCCGGAGACTTGCACGCGCACACACAAGGCTTCTCGCGCTCTTTGACGAGAGCCCGCGCGCGCACGTCTTCGGCGATCCGCGCCGCTCCCTGCTGCTCCCCGTCACTACCGGGGCTTCATTAGAGTGTGTGCACCGTGTTTAGATGTGTGTGTTGTGTGTGCTGATGCATGGTGCTTTTGGATGCCATCCAGATGTTTTTTCTTTATAGTTGAGGAGCCGGGCGTGTCCTAGATGCAACTGCCCTGCACTCTGTTTTAAACTTTTCTATCTGTCCTACATATAATGCCATTTTTCTTGCCAGCCGTTTACACCAGCGTCCGGTCTAATTAAGCCGTCGCGTAGCACGACTGCGAAATAAGCAACTCAGCACCCGGGTCACACATGTCTCATCTTTGGCAAGGAGATCATTCTTAACAACCAATCTATTGAGGAATTAGACCAATACAACTCTTTAGGGGAAACACATTCTCTGTGTACGTAGAGTTAAAGACACTCAGGAATCTGAACTGTCGCGGAGACTCGTCCACACCGCCTTCATCATAACATTAGATTGAGTGGAAAATTGCTTGTCCTGCAGATCTTGATCTTGGAGTTGGTAAACAAGGTCCAAGTGAAGTGTTTGTGTTGAAAATGACTCAATTCAAATCATTTTGGCTATATAGCTCCAATTCACAATTCGTCTCATTAAAGTCCCTTCTAATCAAATCATCCAGACAGATTGGTTAAAATTTTCTTGCTAAGGAAATCCAGCAGTTTGCATTAAATCGTGTGTGCATGCAGCATCTTTTAGTCTGCGGATAGCGTTAGCTTACTCAAGTTCCCTTATTTATCATCAGTTTAGTGGTAGTGAAGTTAATATTTTTGTTTGTGGAACACGAGTTAGTGAAGCTAACGTTTTGGTTAGCTGTGCCCACCACTTACCTGACTCCGCCAGATAGATTTGCTCCGCATATCCATCTGGAAACCTTCCGTTGAAGTAATTTTGGGAAGGGGCGAAAATACTGGTTAGCTGATTGGCCTATGTTGGTGATAGACGGGCCAAATAAACCAATCAGATTCGTCGTCGCTCGTAATAGAGCCTCTGTTTCAGAGAAAACACAACCACAAGCCAAGCTACTCTTGCTGCTGCAGGTAAAGGCTCGTTAGCTCAGCAGAGAAATACTCTGTAATTCCGATCAAACTTGCTCAATAGCCACGCTAACGCTAGTTTCATCGGCTGAAGCCGCCATGTTCTTTAGACTGAACTGTCGCGCTTCTCGTTGCGTCACACCTCAACCCGCCTCAAAGCCAACGCTGATTGGACGTTCGTTTGGTGAACTGCTCCAAATTTTCTTTAATGGAGAGTAGCCAGACTGATCATCGAGTGAAACCTTGAAAGCTCGCGAGATCAGGATGGTCTCACGAGGCTAGCCCACCACTGCCTCTAACAGGGGAAAACCTCCAGCAGGACCAGGCTCAGTGTGACATAGCAGACACACAAAGAGCACTGACGCCCTGATCCAGGGGTACTTTCTATGTGAGAGAAAATTAAGAGGGTATTGGCACCAGGGGCAGCTTTATCTAGGATAGAAACACAGGTACGTAGATAAACTCTGAGCCAGTTTAAAAGTCTAAAGGATGAAAGACAGGGCCAGGTATCATCTAGGAGTCCCCCCACCAGGACGGTGCCAAAGCCAGGCCAGATGAAGCTACCATTCCTCATTCCCCTGCTTCATATTTTAGAGCATGTCTCAGACCTTGACAGCAATTCTTTAGGAAACTTTCTGTGTCTGAAATTTTAAATAAAATGGTTTGAATAAAGTCTATAGAGCAGTGGTTCTCAACCCTGGTCCTCAGGAGCTGCTGTCCTGCATATTTTCAGGCGGTTCTCAGCTGCCACACACCCAACTAGTATAAATGGAGAATTAACAGTTTCTGAAGCACTTAATGGTATGCGGCAAGTAATGCTATGATATGAATCAGGTGTGCTGGAGCAGAGACCCATCTAAGACATGAAGGATATCAGGTCCTCAGGACCTGGGTAAAAAAAAAACCTGCCATATATTCTATTATTCTTAATCAAATGGGACGTGGCCCGGTTTCCAAATTCCCCCCCTGGGGTTTACCTTCTGCGTTCTCTCATGCTGAGTTTGACGTACTGAGAGCCGGAGTATAATTGGCTAATATTGGCACCTGGTTCACCCTGGTTAAATTTGGATGTGTTTCATTCATAACCCTAGACCGGAACCCAGCCTGTTCATTAAGATTGATTTTGCACAGTTGCAATTCAGCTGTGACGTCCAGGTGAGGAAACCGAAGACAGAAGTCAGTAGGCATGCAGTGGTCAGCGCCACAGGAGAGACTGCCGACCCGGCTGAGAGACGGCTGAATAGCATCTGTGTCTCAGAGGTCTTCTCCATCGACAACGTTGGAGGCCAGAGTGTGAGAACTGTGACGCTAAGGCCCAAATTTTGGTTCTTTTGGGGGGGAAATGACACCACAGACTGAAATTGGACCAAATATTAAGCCCATTATATATATTTAAATGTCAAGATTCAAGGTTAGCTTGAGCCGATGGACCAATGGCTCTCTTGGAGTTCCTTCCTCCCACAAATCGCCCAGTTAGTTAAAAGTCTAAACTGTGCGAGAAATCCTTGAGTTTCCCTGAGAGAGAGAGAGACAGAGACACGGGTAATGTTCATCATTCCCTATTCCCTGTAGGTGTTTAGATTATAAATATATATATTGTATTTTTGGCTTGTTCCCTTCTTTAGTTAATTAATCATGAAGGATATCAGCCCTATTAAGAGGAGTTTTTTTATTCTATAAGTGAGTAGTTCAAATATAACCTCCAGATTTGCATTGAGTTGTTAATATTCTTATTCTGAGAAAAATATATTATAATGAGGATTACTTTCTATAAAGTCTGCAGTTTGGGCTCACACAATAAACCAAATACTGAGCCTTGAAATACATTTTGTTAAAAGATTTGATTTTTTTTAAATAGATAATTGTCTACCCTTTGTGGACAATTATCTATATAAATAATTATAAAGATATTATTTATCTATATGTTATTCCCGTTAGATTACATTAACTCAGTTGTCCTGTTTATATTTTGGAATATACTCAATTAATCGGCCCAACATGCTGGTTTCTTAAAACGGGTCAACAAAACTGTTGCATCTGTTCTGAGTTACTAAATAAATACCTGTACAAGTCTAATAGTGTGAAGGTTCGGGGACCTTTGGCTCAGAGCTTTTAGACCAGAACTGATACCAGTGCTGCTTTAAGGCTGACATTATGGAAATGGTCAAGAAATGCACGGAAAGCTGTGAGAGTTAGCTGCTCTTTTAAGTTTTCTTTCATGTCTTCAGGGCTTAAAGGCCCAGTGTTTCTTACTGTAAGTTAAAAATGTAATAAAGCTCTAATGCTTCTCTGTTTGACTTTCTCCATGACTCCAACAGCTCATATTCTGTAGGAAATTCTGCTGTTTGGACCATAGAACGTCCCTAAGAAGCTTGTTGTAACTGGGCAGGTCGGGGAAACATGGTGGTTCATCCCATAATTAATAAAAAAAAACATGAGGCTTTAACTAGGACTACACAATACATCAGAAGTTTATCTTCATCACAACAACTGCGGGGGCTGCAGTAAATGTCAGCTAATTGTTTAAGTGCCGTACATAAAGACTCTTTATGCCTGTCATGCCTGCCATTTAATTCAGTAGGGTGGTTAAGTCGTTATTACATCTGAGCAGATGTTGACAAAATGCAACTTTCCCCTTCATCATCGTCGTCGTCATCATCAACATTGAGCACCTGCCGTGAGGAGATAAAGACGTGGATGCCAAAAAACCTTCTCCAACTTAATAATAACTGTTCTCTGTTTGGGTCTGTGTTTTCTTTACAAGAAGCAAGAAAAAAGTAAGAGTTTTTCATTATTAGTTTAGTTATCGCAACTCATATTGTAATTGCCACTTCACCAATATTATCTGTTGTTTTCCTAATATCATGCACGCCTTGCCATAACTCCACCCAGCTAGCGGAGCTTTCCTCAGCCAGGCCCTGATCAGTCCAACATCCACTGACCTTCTCCAGGCGCGTTTTCGCCTCGTTTTTTTTATCCTGTGACGTTCTCAGCTCCTTTGCTGAGATGCAAGTTAATTGTATGCTGGTGGATGCTGGTTCGCCCCAGAGTTTGGCTCTGGAGGTTTTCTGAGGCGTTTGGACGTTCAAGATGTTGTTCATACAAGAACAAAGTAGTGGAATGGGTCCAGGTAAACACAGGAAGATGCTGAAGCATTGGACAGAAAGCTGAACTGTTGGAAGTTTGATTTATATCAACAAAAGCCAAACTAGACTCATGAAGTGGGGATGGTTGGATTAAAATGGGACTGAATCCTGAATCAACCTTGTCTAAGGAGATGATGCTGCAGCATTTGTTTGATGTTGCCACAATAAAACATCTAAGGATGAGTACCTGGAGAAGTGCTTCCACAGTCAGCGTTGTTGTTGGGCGGGAGGTCAGGTAAAAGCAGGACAGGTGGCAGGCACCTTCAGTTTCAACTTCAGGAGACACAGGTCAGTTTTTTACTGTTTCTCATAGACATCTTAACCTGGTCTGATATTTGTGGTGAAAAGTGGGGAAAAATGCTCCGTCACAAGGAACGGGCAGGTTTAGGATGGCCGTATTTTTCCGGTTAAGAATAAAGAACGTCGACTCAAAGCGTGAAAAACCCTCACCTTGAGCATAAAAACACAATGCAACAATAACGTTGGAGAAAAGCGCGCTGCTGCACCGCCAGGCCTAGTTTCAGTCCATCTCTTGTCAAAGTCTAATTAAAGGTGTGTTCAGGTGAAGGAGAGGCTGAGGTTGGAGCGCCGCTGTGTCTGCAGGTCGGATTTGTGTGTTTGTGAGTGTGTGACAGGAAAGGTCTGTGATTGGCAGTAATTGTGTGTATTTATAGCATGATTGGCATTCGGCGTGTCGGTGTGTGGGTTCGCTTTGTGCCGGCACCACCGTGGCAGCCCCGGGTGGGGCCGCGGGTCTGATTCCCGGTGCCACTTTGTGTCAGACTTACCGCCGAGCCAAAAGCAATTCAGCTTTGTGAGAAAGGCTCTGGAAACGCCTCCCGCCATTCCACTTTCAATCCGAGCTTTTAGTGCCGCAGGAAACGTGGAACAAAGGCACCTGCGTCAGTCACATGGATTGGCGCTAAAGACCGGGCCGGCAGCGTGCTTTGACTGCGTTCGGGTGTCACTGAGACAATTGAGCTGCTGATTGCTGGATTTCTTCAGTGCTGTTTTTACTTTGGTAAACTTTACTCTTTAAAACTACGTGTTATAGCGTCATAAGAAGAAAGGTCAAGAGCAGTTTGGGAATCCTTTATTTAAAATGTCAAACGAAGGCAACAGGAAAGTGTTGTTAGCAACCTTTTATACTTATATGATTGTAAAACTGTTTTTAAAGCAACTTACAGATGTTTATTGTTCTGCAAGCTTAGAGAGTTCAAATGAATTCACAAGTTTATTAATGCAACATATATTATTGTAGCTATACAGCAGCCGTACATAAACTCAGCTCAGAAAATGTTATGGGTCATCTTATATCCATTTGATCATCCGCATCTATTATTCATAAAAATATTTTCCACCTCTGTTAAAGAAAAACAAACCAAAAACAACATGTAAGGACAATTAGGTCTAAATTACTGATTTATCAAATACAGTTGAAGCAGACACTCCTAATAAATGCCGTCTTCAGATCTAATTGTTCCTTGTTTGTTTAAATCTTATTAACTTTGCAGCCGGCTGCCTTCATTTTTGTTGCTGTATGCACAGCGATACGAATATAAAACAACCAGAGTACACAAAACAAAAAGAAAAGCGCAGGAGAAGATCTTTATATTTAAAACGTTAACGTCTATATTTGTAAGTTGTCATTCACCCAGCGGGTGAGTAGCTGACGGGTCTGTTGGAGCTGATCGTTTGCTCTGGTTAGACTGTAAGAAAATGAGTTAATTAGAAAGTTCCCAATGTTGGTACAAAACATCCCCAGAGAGGCATGGACCAGCGCATGGTTGGTACGACTTGTCTCAAAGCGGAAAGAGTCTGGTAGCAATCATCCAAACCTGCAGTGACCGGACCTGATTATGGCAGAAACTGTAGTCTGTGAGCAGATTTCATCTAATTATAATTCAGTTATGATGAACTGAGAGATTAGACCAGGGTGCTGCAACTTTTATAATCCAGTGAGCCATCTTTGCTTCCAGTCCAGCTGAATAAAACCTGTTTGAAGCCACAAAGGTTACCTGACCTCTGAAATAAGACAACTTGATACATATCTACTGTAGTAGGAAATCTGTTGTTATTAAAGAGCCACTTTAGTTTCTATTTTTAATATTTAAAATCATTCAAAACATAAATCTTTTGCAAAATGCTTTATTGATACATTTTTATTTTAATGGGATGTTGATATTTGTGTAAATGTAAAAACAAAAACAACATTTTTTTATTTCCAACCTAATGACAAGAAAAATGGGCATAAAAAATGAGGCATTAATACTATATAAAATAGAAAAAAGGAAAAAAATACACAACTAATAGAAATCTAATTCTAATTTAAAATACTCAAACTGGAAATAATCATCAGAACAAGGGTTGCATGAGATCAGAAAAATATCTAATTACAATACTGCTGAAGAAATATAAATACTAATTGCAATTAGCCCCTTTGTTCCTGCCGCTTTTCTTCTTTAGCCTTTAAACAATGTCTCCAGCAATCTGAGTATTAACGTCTCGTCTGCTAAAGATACACATGAGGTGAGAACATTCGGCATTAGCTAGACTTTATAATTATATAAATATATCATCAGTTTGCATTAAGTGACGGTTGGGCACTTGGCTGTTCCTACCAAACAACAAAGTGTCTTACAATGAATGAAAAGAGAAACTTTTTAGAACAGAAAATGATAATAATGATTAAAAACAACAATGTAATTCATTATTAGTATTATTTTAAATTATTGTCACCATTATTATGACATTATTGCACCAAAGATTTATCATTTCAGACACAGAGGAATGTTGATCATAACGGATAATTATGTAAAATGGAAATATTAGGGGAAAAATGCTGTCATAGTGGACGCTAGGCATCAATTATTAATATAAATTTTTGTGTTTTTTAAAATAAAACTTTCTGTGATTGTTGTTGTGGCGAACAATTACTATTTTTCGATTTAATCAACTATATGAGCTTTTAGTTGAACCACGATGGTTTCTGCTGAGATCCATTTTCAGCTGAAAACCTTTTAGATCCTCGGGCTTCTTGCTCAGCCCAGGTGAGCAAAGCCATCGCAGACAGCGGCCGTAAAATGTTTGAGAAAATCCTCAGTGCGTCCAGGAGTGGCTGGAGCGCGTTCCTCCACCTGGAGAAGAAACAAGATGGATGTGCGGGGATCAGTTTGGGATTCCTGCTGCAACAAAAACGAGACAAAAAAATTACGAAGGTGCAGATGGAGGTGAGATAAAGGAATCTGACTATTTGTTCAAATCTTGAGTGGAACCGACGCCCATCTGCCTGGATTAACGGACGGTTCATCAGTTAACATCGTCGCCAAACAAAGAGATCAGCGGCGTCGCTGAAGGCTCTTAGACTCCAGCTGGATTCCTCCGCACACAAACAAACACAGATATATTTTATTCCGCCAGCCTCAGCCGGCGCAGCAGGCGCGGGTTATTTGGAGGTGCGTCTGAACAGAGACCATCTCCGACTCGGCGATGGCAAATCCTCGCTCACATAATGAGAAGCGAAGGGACCGGTTGAATAGTGGGCCAGAGTTGGCTTCTGGTCCTCTGTCCTCTTCATCTTTAATCCCTGCAGCTCTCTCCTGCACTCCATCATCACACCCCTCCACCCCCCCCCCCCCCACCCTTCCGAGCCTCCGCATTGTCTGTCTGTCCACCCGTCCCCCTGAGGCAACAGGTTCACCCCTGAGACTCCCCGGACTCTTCCCCTTTTTGTCTTGTACACACGGCGCTCGGGGCCCCGGCAGAAGTGTAATTTCCCCAGTGTTCTCCCTAACCTGGAATATCTGACACTGTGACGCCAGCAAAAAAAAAAGGGATGGGATTCTGTGAGTGTGCACCCGGGAGTGCATGAGGAGATGTGAAATTCTGCTACAGAGGAGAGGTGTGATGGTTCAAGGGGAAGGTGGGGAGGGTGGGTGGGGGTTCCAGTTTATTTTTGTCTTTGTGAGCCTTTACAGGAGCCGCCTGGTGTTCTGAACGGGGCCAAACTGGACTAATCTGGAACCCGGGGCCAATTCACGGATTGTTTCCTGTTTTTATTCAAGGTCACAAAGAAAGTCTCAATGACGGAGATGATGGGCCATAAAATCCTGATGGGTTTTAATAGTGTTATTTTTTTCTGGTGACAGAGAAAGTTCAGTTTAAACGAGCTTTCAATGATCTTAGATGTTCAGCCGTAATGAATGAGACACAGACTTCTTGGTGAGAACTGGGGAAACTACATCTTGGTATGGAGCGGTCTCTCCAAATAGGTTCCAGCTGTAGAACCAGGCGATTGTGTCTCGATCCGAGGAGATGCCTGGAGATTGCTTGTTCTGCCCTGCCTAACCCACCTAATGGGCAAGTGCATCTTACAATGTGTATCTGTGCACATATTGCTCTGATTTGGACTGGTGGCCGGTCCTGAGTTTTCCCCATTGACCTCTAGACATAGTTTAACCTGTTGGCTATATTTATTGGATCAAAATACTCTCACACAAAATAATGTTGGAAAGTCCAAGATTTTAATTTAAGTACATTTATTCCGGGGGGAAATCCAGCTTTAAATATGTTTTCAATAAAATCATTTGTGCCAACAGTCTGGCCACCCCTTACAGTTCCTGTTAAACACAGGACTAATGCATTTTTTTTAATTCTAGTTTATTTTTAGTTGATCAAAGCGTTGAAAATGTGTCTTTTAATCAGCAAACCCCGACTTCCCTGGGGTGCAAATCTTGCAAAAAGAGACTAATTTCTCTTACCAGGTCTTCAAAATGGGGAAAGACAAGAGAACATGCCACTCAAGTAAATGTAAGTAAATGTGTTTTGATTTTGGTGTACCTGGAAAAATATGGCAACTGGACTGGAAACAGGCCCTGTCCGCAGTCAGAGCGACGATTAAAACTGGAGTGGTGAGAAATGTGGCTGGAGGAGGACCCACCTTTGAGCCCCACCAGACACAATGAAGAGGATGAAAACATCCTCCATTGCTCACATCAGCAAATAAAGGTCAATTTTGGGTCACAAAGTCTCCTTAACAACCGTCTAAATGCCAACCTGTTGTTCTAGGAGGCCTGCCACCATCACAAAGAGGAGAAATATGTGAAGAAGCACCTCATGCCCACTGTTAAGTTCGTTGGCGGGTGTGTGTGATGGACACAGAAAATCAACCTCATGGACAGTAAGCTCAGTCCCCAGAGCGAAATCCTACATAAAACCTGTTGGTTGAGCAGAACCAGAACTCTGGATGATCTGAAGAGATCGTGCTGATGGTGATCCAGGTCAAAAAGATCCTTCTGCAAGTCCTGTCCTGTTGGCTAAAGGTGGTTCTGGAAGGTGTTAACAGTAAGGAATCACAAGGGTACCAAAACCTTTGGTACAGATTATTTCATAAAAAGATTATGTTTGTTACTGTCAGATTTTTATTATAAAAAATAGTCTGGTTAATGCTGCTGCAGGATTAGCTCTTTCTAAGGCTTCCTAATCAGGAGCTGCCTTCAGTCGGCTCAATTTCTCCGTTTCTTATGGTCTCGCCTGTTAATGTCGGCCTCACAGACCCTCCGACTGTCCCCTCGTCTCTGCAGACGCTCCCTGCTCCTTGATTATGGTTTGGACAAACAGCTGTTGGATCGATAACTTCCCACAAGCAATATTTGGTATCGATGCGTGTCCTCCTCATTACCGCAGCATGCTGTCCTCTCTATGGACCTGAATTATTCAGACGCACCCACATATGCCCCTGCACACACACTGAATCAGGCTTTTTGCTCCTCTGTCTCCGTCTCTGGTCGTCTGTTCCCGTCTCTCTGCCTTTATTCCTCTTCAGCTCTGCTTTCTCGTGTCTTCCTGGATGGATGCTTTCTGCGTTTAGCGGATTGTCTTGCCTTCACATTGCAGCATACGGGGAGGACTAATGAAGCCGTAGAACTGACATTTAGTGTGAACGGCATGTAATCAGCGTCGGAGGCAGAAATATGACGGGGATATTGCTGAATGAAAACATACCACATGATGCATTTCAGTGCATCTGTCTAAATAACCTGCTCTGCACCTTTCCTGCTGCCTGAGCGTTCAAACTATAATCGTCTTCTGTAATGACCGTCATAAAGTTTAATAGCTCGGTGCTGTTGTAGCCGTTAGCCACTTAATGTTGTAATTTAGTGTGTGAAAATTGTTTTTAATGACGCTGCTTCTGTGTGTGTGTGTTGTCCCAGAAGTCCCATCATTTCTGCTCTGCAGGAGGAAATAAACCTGAGTTTGTTGTTAATTACAGATTACAAAGGAAAAGGAGACAAACTCAACTTTTCCTCCACCTGTTGACTCAACGTTAACCATGGCTGTTATTAACGTGACCTCTGCATGTGTGGAGACGTTCTGCTCCGTTTGGACCTTATGTCTGAGTTTGTGGTGTTTCTAGAGTCTGTCTAGAGGAGCCCCCTCATTCTTCCCTCATTTTTCCATTCAACTACCGATGAATGAAGAAATATATTTTTGCAGCTGTGTTCGAAACGTCTGTCGGTTTTATTTGATTAATCAGCAGCAACTGTGTATAAAACTCAGTCACTGGAGCCCCTGCTGTTGTAATTAAAGGTGTCCTTGACAGCGAGACAGGCCACTTTCACACTCTCGGACGTTAGAAAATCAGAGCCTGCATTCAGACCTACGCTCCTCACCTTCCCATATAACCCGTTTCATGGTCCATCTGGTGAGTTCGCCGCCAGCTGGGGGAAACTTCACATTTTATAGCCGACGTGCCTCCTGCACACAAACACTCACACGTAAATATAAGTTGTGCAAACACAACAATGTGTGAACCTATTTCAACCGTTTTCCTCTCAGCTGTTTCGGGTGCATCTCTTCCACGGCGAAAAAACACCTGGAAGCATCGTCTTCCCGGGATGTGTTTGTGTTGCAGGCTGCGTCTTTTGAGCTCGGTGCTGCTGCAGCGCTCTGGGACCGCTGTGTGCGCTCGTTCTGTATGCATGCTGTGTGTCGGCGAGCGACACGCAAAACCAGAGAGGAGCGACTGTGTGTGACTGTGTGTGTTTGGTCCAGGTGCAGGGACCTCTGTGTGTCCCTGGCCAGGGAATAAAGTGTGTGTGTGTGTGTGTATGTGGGGGGGGGGGGGGGGTTGTCCCTGGACTCTGGGCTGCTTCCTGCTAACGAGACACACACATACGTGGGCTACACACCGCATCGATCAGGGGGAGGACGGGGGCTGCTCTGCGGCCTGTTAGCCCTCCGCTAAGCAGCGAGCGCCTCAGGGCACGGCGCACCAGCCCACCACATGCACACCGATCTTTCATCTGCATTCAGATGCACAACAAATGTTGCCCCACGTACCGCACATGTGACAATTACCATAACAACTGACGGTGGACAGTCAGGGATACCATGGCAACATAACAATTCAGTTCAATTCATTTCACTTTATTCACCCCCCTATGGGGACATTTAAAAGGCAAAGAGTTGGGTGCACATAGAAACGCCACAGCAGAATCCATTACTTAAAGCCCCAGCGTGTAAGACTCACTCCCATCTAGTGGTGTGTTAAATTAATTACAGACGACGAGAAGCGCGCTGTGGTGCCTCGCCACTACGGAAGCCATGGAGTGTCATAAATGTGACAACATCTCGCATGAGTTCAAGTGTCCCGTCAGGTGAAGAGGTACAAAATGATACGTCTAAGTAAAGTTCACTGAATCATTGAATTAACTTACCTGTCCAGCAGAAAGCCTGCAACCTCCCCGTCCGTTTTGAAGCTCCCTTATGAATCGTCTCTCCTGGTAATAATAGCTGCACCAATATAGACTCTCGTTTGCTCCCGGTTATTACTTCTTTTTCCTTTCTTGGTTTCATACTCCTCATGTACAGGTAAAATGCGTAAAGCTAACAGGTTTGTCCCCTTTCTGCTACTCTAATCAGAAAAATGGCGCCGCAACATGGCGTCTTCCATTCAGATACATAATATCTATGTATTTATAAACGACCAATTTTAAGCTACGAGAATGCTTTCATTTTATCCGAATGTTATTAGATTTTGGCAGAATATGTATTTATGAAAGCGATAGTTGATTTTTGCTAGTAAAAAGCCAAATTAGTTACACACTGTCCCTTTAACGGCAATATGCTAACTGTGGTGTTTGAATTCGGCCGGTTCTCACCAGCCCACACTAAAGCCGGTTTTATACACCATAACACCATGTCTCATAAACCGGCACCGATATAATATTTCCCTTCCAATGGAGCAGCATTTGTAAGGCGCTGGTGTACATTCTCAATGATCGTTGATTGACAACAATGTGCACATTTCAGGGTCCCCACCAGGATTGTTTTTTCAGCGTAACGGGGGACACCGCCTGGGGGGGGTGTCTGTTCACGCAGCGGAGTGTAATGCAGCACGAAGGGGCTGTTCGCCAAGCTTATAACAGCTAGCGTTAGCTTATGTTGGAGGTTTATAACTTTGCTGATGCAGGTTCAAGAGCTTTACTCACCTTGCTATGTTGCTCTCAAACATCCGTGTCGTACTGAACGTTAGGCTCTCTGAAAACGACCGTAAAGGTTTAATTTCAGCATAATTATGACAACTTTCAGTGTTAGGCTGAAATGCTCTGGCAGAGAATTTTTGGACTTAAAATAGAGGTTCTTTGAGAATTTATTTCCTGTGAAAAGAAAAAAAAATAGTGGAAAAAGTTTCTGGTCAGGTTTTGTGGTTTGCTAACATCCCCAGTTAGAATCTATCGTTATGAAAATAAGTCAAAATTCACATCAGCTTTATTATTTTGTCCTGAGGATGGTAAATGATACGATAATTACCCCTCCCTTAATTCTCCTCCCTTTTTGTCTCCTCCTCTGTGCAGGAGGAGCAGGAGGTTGGGGGGTTTATGAGTTGGCAGTCGGACTGCTGAAAGGGTGGCCACCTACAGGGACCCTCACAGCGGCCGACACACACACACACACACACACACACACACACACACACACACACACACACACGCACACACACACACACACACACACACACACACACACACACACCAGAGCTCGGGGAGTGTGTGTGCTGTGAGCAGCTGTAAGTCCAGCAAACTGTTACTGTAGCTCTTTGTTCAGTCCTGGCTCGACTCCACCGCGTGCCTTTCTTTTTCTCAGACACTTTGATTTCATTCTCTGACCATTTTCTCCTCCGTTTTATGAGTTTTTAACCAGTTTTTAACCAATTTTTTCATCCTTATACTGTTTTTGTCTACCATTAAAGCGCCCCCCCCCCCCCCATTTCTTTCTCCGCTTAGGATTTCTGCTCTTTCTGCAAAAGTGCTGACATCTTAATAACCTGTGTTTAATATCCTACAGTGAAACATCTGGGCTTGGATCTGAATCTTCTTGCACTGGATTTAATTTAAGTCTGCCTTACAACACTTCAATTGATCTAAAAAATTTTTTTTATGTTTTCTGTAAGGTGCAAAAATGTATTTTTGTTGTAAATAGGATGATTTAGACCAATTAAACATAAATACATTCACTTATAATGCTCAATCTTACCTAGATTGGGACTGTTTATTACAGGGACTAAATAGGGAACTAAATTGGTGCCAAAATGTTTATTTCAAGGAAAAAAGATGTTTGAATTTACTTGATTTGTGCCAAAATCTTAACTAGAATTCTTATATATCAAAGCTGTGTGTTTGCTGTGTTTGCATTAAAGGTTTCTAATCTGCTGTCAGGTGACGTCAGGTTCAAAAGATTTGAAAATAAAAAGAATTTCATGGAAAAGGTGAAAAATGTATTTTGAAACAATTTAAGTGTCGAACTTCATGACGAACATGAAACAAATGTCTGACATAAAATGTCAAGGGGAACACTGAAATACCAACTTTTATATCACATTTACTTTTTCCTGCATAAACTTTACGTCCCTAATTTAGCTCCATATGAAAGCCTTAAGTGCAGGAAAATAGTGCCACCTGCAGCGATTTGATTCTCGTTCTGACATGCAGTCTTTTGTAAAAACACTTTCACTGCTTCTCCTCCTGTTTTCGTGTCCAAAGTAGACGGAGAAAGAAGAGAGTCAGGTGAATTAAAATACGTGACAGAAGGGGGCTCGTTTTTCAAGTTTTTACACCACACTTTTGGTACAAGATTGAGCTGCTTTTTGTCGACTTGTCGCCGCTGTGAACCCCCTCCTCCCCCATCACACACTTTGTTTGTGTGTTCTCAGCGCTTCTCCCCGTGTTTTTGTGTGTAATTCATCCTCCCCCGCGGCTCTGCGCTCCTACGTAACAGACATATCAGTCGTGTGTGTTTACTTTTTCCATGCGCGAGTGTGTTTTAGTGTGTCGTGCCAGTCTGTGAAGTGAGGGGATGAAAGAAGCCATCTTCAGCCGCCACGGCGATCAGGCTAATTACAGCAGCTTAAGTGCTTTACCCACGGTCATCACACACTGTCAAAATACACCACTGAGCTCAAGTGTGTGCGGTTTAATTTTTAAAGGCCATGAAAGCTTGCTTTTAACCAGCTCTGCTCGACTTTGGAGCTGCACGCGTGCATTTGTCAATGCTCTGCAGGGGGTTTGAAGGCACTTGATGCTAAGTTTTTTGGAGGTTTTATCTTTTAAACTCTTTACCCTTTTGCTTCTCTTTTTTTTCTCTCCTTCTTCTTCTTGTCTCAAAGCAAATTAAGGGAGCCGGTCTCAGATGCTCATCTTGTGTTTTAAGTCCTTCTTTTGTCTAAATGATGACGAGAGCAGGGTAGCGGCCAAACGTAGCTCATACACAGAGATGCGTTTGTAGGTTTGTGTTTATGTCCTTAGTGAGTTAATAAATTAATTACTGAAGGAGCGTGCTGGTGTGTACCTGTCTGCCAGGGGTTTTAGGTTATGTGGTGCTTGTGGAGCCCTAATGGAGTGTGCAATGTGTGTTTACTGGCTCCCAGGCTGCTGTTTATCGCTTAGCGAGCTGGAACTAATTTACTAATTGAGTTTTGAGTTTAGGAGGAAAGATGGCAAAATAGTACGGCAGGGATGAAGAGACACACCAGAGGGTTCAGAAAAAAACATATTACATGTTTCTTGAGAAAAGAAGCTTTGAATGACATGAAAGGGAATTTGTTCTTTCTTTTTAACAAGGTTCCTTGTTTTGTCTTGAAATGTCTGCTATGGTGTGGAGTTTGAGTCAATCAGCTGTCAGGTCTGGAGAAGTTTGAAAAAAAAAAAAAGACAACAGAGAAAGGTGTTTTGAGTTCATGTTGAGACTTTATTCTTGTTCTGTGATCCACAAGTAAGAAGTAAAATCTGATTTTTTTTTTTAAAGAATAAAGTGCTCATAATATCTGCTGTCTTTGAATTCCCACATCTCAGCTTTAACCTTTGGTAAACAAATTGGTCGGTTAAGACTTAGCGAGTGAGAAAACCTTCAGGTAAACGCTCACTTTCACCTTTATCCATCCATTTTCACTACAGGAAGCCTTTCCAGAAACCAAGGTAGATTTCTGGGGGGCCCCAGTGTTGCCTCTGCATTTACCAGGGTTGGAAACAATTTTCAGGACAGGAATATACACCTGGTAGGGAAATAGGAGTTTTATTATTCACCAGAAACTCATTTCATGGAGTTATACTGGAGGGAAGCATTTTGACTTGTATATTATCTTATAATTAAGAAATATCAGTTAGAAATATTTTGAAGCTGCTGCTCAGACACCAAGGAGGCATATTGTATTTGTGATTGATTGTCAAGATTCAGTGCCTGTTTGCAGCCGTCTGTGGCGAAAGAGGGATTAATTTATTAAATATATGTAATATTTTGTGATTTTTAATCAATCATTTCAGATTTTTTGGAGCTCATCTCTCTGTGTGTGGTTAATTCTTCTTTAGGACACAAATCTCAGTCTTTATTTATTGAATATGCACGATTGTTAAAAACGTCCTTAGACTATGAAGTAACTTTAATTCAGTTTCACATTGTAAATGCCATTCAATGATCAGAGCTTGGGGTTAGAAAAACAGGCTATAACACTGACCGTTACTCTATTTCTCCTCAGAAGTGATAAAACACGGACATAAAACATTGGCCTACTTAAAATTTGTTGGTTACTCCTTTCTTGGAGTTGTCAGTACAGTTATAAGTGTAGATGCTATTAAAATAGTTCTTGGTAACAACAAAACTGTTCAGACATATATTTTGGTTCTCTGATTTAGGATTAAATCTAGAGGGCTGAATGTGGCCTTGTCTTTGAAGTAACTCCATGATTTCTCAATCTGCTGGTCCAAACCGATCTGCTATCAGATTCCAAAACACAGAGGGAGACTGTTTAATTTTGCAACAGTGCAGTTTTTCCAGTGGCCATCAGGGGCGCTAAACCTGCCAATTGCAGGTATGGCGCCCCTAGTGGCGGAATGTTACATGGTGCTGCTTTAATGATGTAGTGCTGGAAATAAAGATAATCAGTTTAAGACAATGTTGAGATAAAAATGTCAAGCATTTTAGCCAATTATTCAAAAATAATTATTTGATTCCCTTGTTTTAAATCTTAATACCAAAGAGAGCTGCTATGGCCAACATTAGAGTTCGTTAACTCACATCTTTACCGTTGGATCTACATCGCCCTCTGTGGTCTGCAAGAAAACGTTTGCTGAATGTTGTTTTTGTGGATCCAGCAGAAGCAGTAAAGGTTTAGCTCACATGTACCCAACATTTTGAAAATAATCCTTTCCAAATAAAACTGCGATGGAAGAAACGGTTGAGGTTTTTTGATTTGTTTCTGGGTGGCATCTCTGCCTGCAGAACACTTTGGTGCATTACTGCCACCTTGTGTTGTTGTTGTTAGCAAGTCATTGCATCCAGCTGCTGGTACAAAAATATAAAGCCGCTTATCCGGACTTTGTGGATTTGTGCACTTTAATAAAAATTGGAATGTTCAAAAAATCTATATTATTCCAACGGATGCTATAAAGATCTTTCAGCCGTTGTGCTTTTTTCTCTTTCCAACAAAAACAGGATGTGAAAAGATGACAACCCTCCTGAGGAGCTCAGTTTACTTTGATTGAACATGAAACCTGGGCCAGTCAAAACAGGCACGATTGCTTAAATTGCGTAAATTGAAAGTTTTGGGCTATACATATATTACTGTATGTCATTTCATGCAGCAGGAATTACAAACATTTTCGTAATTTCACTGAGCAAAGTAGCTTTTTTCTTTGTAAAGAATAAGATGCGGGAATGCAGCTGACGTGTTGTACAAGACATTATAGGAACAAAGACATGCTTAATTTAACGTCCAGGAATACGTTAGAGCTGGTTCTGCTCTGTTATGCACGTTGCATTACAAAGTACATAACATCTGATTTGGAGCCATTCAGTCCAAATATGCATCCAAACTCCCATCGGATATTGTAAACAGCTGATTTGGTTTAGTTTTCTTCTCTAGTTGAATTATTCTTGATTTAAGACACAAAGGTCTGCATACATCTCCGCGTTGCAAAGCACAACAGCAGCTGTTAATGTGAGAATCTGTTCAGTTAAAATAAATGAGTAAAGAAAACAGTTAATATATGATGGTGATGCTTTTCTCTGCTGTGAAAACGACGTTCCTCGGCTTCTCTGCTTTAAAACATCCTCCTGAGCATCAGCCACTGGATGAGCATGGTGGGGATGATTTCTATGATAAATCTTCTTTTTTTCCTGTCTTGATCTGTTTTGCCTTTATCCCCAATCCTCCCTCCCTCTCAGTGGTCCTCCTGTTCTCCTCATTTCTCTTCCCCCTCCTCCCTCCATCTCTCCATCCCTCCTAGGGAGAGCAAATCCCTCTTTTCCTAGGTAGGAGTGCAGGGAGGAGTGCTGCGTCTTAGATCTCCAGCCCCCCCGCGTCGTCCCTTCATCAGGTCCCCCTCTGGTCCCCCTCTGGTCCTCCCACCCTTCCATCGTTGCTCCATCCCTCCATCACTCCTCTATCTATTCTGTTGTTAAATTATGGCTTTAAGCTCCCCTCCCTTGCCTCCCTCTGCTCTTCCTCTCAGCAGACGTCTCTCTTCTTTCTCATTACTCTCGCATTTACATTTAAGGTCTAGCACTGAGCAGATGTTCTTATCTAACGTGACTCTGTGTTTTGACTTGAATCATCTTTCAATTCTGCATCACCTGCAGATTAACTTACTTTCTCTGAACCCAAACGTGAAAAACAATAACCTTTATCTCCTTAAATGTTCTTTGGCCTTCAGGTCTGTTGCTTTCACTCATTAAAATCCTTGTTCCCTGCTAGACCTGTCCAGATTAATGCATTATTCGTTTTAATTATTCATATTTAAACCTTTACATTTGATTTTCCTGATGTTAATAAGTTCTTTTTGATTCGGTAGGATTTCTCCTCATTGTTCTTTGAACGATTTCTTTTCATTCTGTGGCGCCACACAAATAAAAGCCAGGGTTTTATGAAGGGGGAAGTCCACTAGGGGAACCTCATGGTACTGATTCTTGAGGTGGTTTTTAACTAGTTCCAGCTTGGAACCACGCTAATCTGTCAGAGAATCCATTTCTTGCAGTAAATATTCGATTTGTTGTAATCTTACTCTCTGAAGATGATTGCAGAGACTGTTTATTTGCGCAGATCACCAGATTGGTGTCATTCACTCCAAACAAACGAATAATGGGTCCAGCCAACATAGTTGCCGTGTTAGCTTGACACACTCAGACATATTAAATACTCCATTTAATCCCACATATCCTGCATAATGATGACATATATGATCCCTTGTTGTTACCACATTCACGCTACATGAGGATTTAGAAAAGATTAGACCTGGATACAAGAAACATTTAGCAATTTTGAAGTATTATCTGAAAGTGTTAAACACAGAACAGTGTACCGTTCATACGTACTTTTATAGGACAACAAATAAAAGACAGAAAGTCGATAACAAGACGTAAGGGAGCATAAAACAAAAATATGTTGAACTATAGATATTAAAGGCATAAAAATCAAACATCTTTGATCTGAGTCTGCTGTAAACAACAATGTTTTCAGTCCTGATTTCAAGGATGCAACAGTTTCCGCAGTTTTCAGGGAGTTTGTTTCAGAAACCTGATGCTGTCCTACCTGTTGGTAAAGAATAAAGTGAATAAATTTCCTGATTTCAGCATAGAGGATACATGTTGACGTAATCGCCTCAGGAATCCATGTTGGGTGTAAATGTTTCCTAGATTTAAAGGCCCTTAATTTTCCTCCATCCCCTATAGGTTCATCCACATGTCCCCACAGTTAGTCAAACATTCAGAAGTGTAGCACAATCTGTGAATATAAAAATCTAAAGGATATTGGCGAATACGATGATATTTGCATTAAACTGTTTGGCGGTAGGTTGCCAGGAAATGGGGTTGAGAGAGAAGCCAAAGCTCCAAAGGCCGGCACTTGAATCCGGGGGGCCACGTCAATGAATGGGTCCACCACCACAACCACAGATTTTTTAATTTATGAACACCTGATGTTTTACAGATCAGCCACAAAGGTCTGTGATTTTTCTGCATTTTATCCAAGTCAAAAAAGCTAAATGATTCATAACTCCTAAGCAGAGCTACAATAATGTCAAACAGCAGCAGCACCTTTAAATTCTTCTCGCCTCCGTGACACCGAGATGACGCGGCGCTCACAGGATACCTTTAATGCAGATGACGAATCGGCTTTTAGGTTTAATTCTATAAAAATTACAACAATGTTAAAAATCAGACAAAACAGGCTTTCAGGTGGTGTGTTAATGTTTTTCACCGCCGACTGTCCGTCCAGACTAGCAGCACGAACGTCTGTTGTGCAGAACCCGTGAAGCTCTGCTCTGCTGCTCACGCAGAAAACGTCTCTTCCCAAACCAGGGCGCCGTTGTGCGTCATGGTGGCGTAGGCGATTAACCCCAGAAACCTTGAAGGTCTCAGGATCAGGGCAAAGGAACAACGTCTCACTGTGGATTTCAGACCTCATGTTTTCATAGAAGTGCCATAACTCGCCGAAGGAACCAGGAAACGGCAGTAAAGTGGCCTAGCTGTTACAGAGGAACGTACGAAGGTGTGAGTCTTTGAAAGGTTGTAATTTTCCACTGAGCAGGTCTGACTGGAGGTACAGCTGCTGGCCAGTTAAGAGTGATGCATAATTCCTATTAATAGGATTTAAAGGTATTAACAGAAACAGTTTTTTTTTTTTAAATGAACAAGTGTTTGGTTTAAAGTAATCGCTCCCTGTCTCCGTCTTCCTGTAAGCGGCAGCGAGCCAAGCGGAGCATCCCCTCTCCCCAAACGTTTATCCGTCTGTCCGACCCTCTCTCCTGCTGCATCCCGCTCTCTGTGAGGTGCTGGATGGATTACCCATGTGTGGCTTCACAGCTTCACACGTGCACAGCGACTCACACAGCGTGGTGGTGTGAATGTGGACGTGCGTTGTGCTAGTGTGCTGCTGCTGTTTTAAACGCGCCGTACTGTACACACACACACACACACACACACACACACACACACACACCTGGCAGCACGCGCACACCTGTAGCTGCACAAACCACCTACACGCACAACATGAAGACGTAATCCTGCTTTATTGGTCCGCATGTCTTGGTTTTTACGCGTGTCAGAGCAGAGAGGGGTAGAGGAATGCACCCCCTGCCACGTTATGAATGGACCAGCCCACACCACGGGCCCCTGGGGGCCCCTTTACTGCAGCAGCGCCTCCCTCCCTCCCTCCCTCCCTCCCTCCCTCGGATTCTCTCTGTTTCCAGTTTGATTCCAGTCTGTCTGGCTGCTTCCACAGACTGCTCCTTGTTTCTGCGCGGGTGTCAGTCACGTGTCATTTTCCCCTCATCGGTTTCGGACAGATGTTGGGACAGCTGTGGTCCTGGATCGGGTTTTCAGGTTCTGGTTATGAGCTGCTTGTGTCAGACGTCTTGTCTGGTCGTCGTTTTTTAACCCCCGGTTCTGTGTGTGTGGGTTGGAGCAGCTCAGTGGGAGTGGGCCGCTGGGACCAGGACCCTGCTCTGCTGGCCTGGAAACCCCGTGTACTCAGACAGGACAATAGACAGAGTCTGATTCCCGATGAAGAAGCATTTGAAAACAAAGAGCTCAGGAAGCGGAACGAGGCCCTGACAATCTTCTCTTTAATGTTTTAGCAGGAGGAAATTATTGTTTCCAGTCTGTTTTGGTTCCACAAATGTTTTTTTTTTATTATCATTTTACAGATGTGGAGACTAGACTCGTGTGTCTGTTTCAATAACTTAGACTGAAGAAAATTAGAAAGGATTTGCAGCCAGATGTGATTTACCTTAGTTATGAGTTTTATCGTTTATAAATCATAAATACTGCAGAGATCCGCGCTCCGAACCCACAACCTAGGAAGTATTCAGTGCCTTGCAGGAGTATTCAGTCTGACCACAAAATTCTATGTAGTTTATTGGGCTTTTATTTGATAGACCAACATTATGTAGGAGATAATTGAGAGATAGAGGGAAAATGATGCTTTTCAAAAACGTTTTCCAAATAAAAATCTCTCTAAAATATGGCGTGCATTTATTATATTCAACCTCCTTTACTCTGATGCCTCAAAACAAAGTCACGTTCGGCTGATTTGAAAATGAGTCCAACTGTCGAGAAGACCAAGGAACCCAACAGACAGGTCAGGGAGGACCTTCTGGTCCAGTTTAAAGCAGAGTCAGGCTCTACAACAACATCCTGAGCTTTAAACATCTCTCAGAGCTCTGATCAATCCATCATCTGGACCTGGAGAGAGGATGGACCATCTGCAGACCTACTAGGACATGGATGTCCACCTGGACTGACAGGCTTGGACCTGGAGAGCATTAATTAAAGAACCAAGGGGCTATATGATAACTCTGGAGGAGCTGCAGAGATCCACAAGATTGACGTTCACAGAAACTATCCATCCAATCTGCTGGAGGTTGAGGTATTTTACAAGGAATGGACAAACATTTTAGTCTCTAAATATGCAAAGCTAGTGAGGATCTTCAAAAGCTGTAATTTCAGCAAAATGTATTTTTACATGATGGTTTTGTGATGAATGATTCATGTAAAAATACTAAAGTTCTTCTTCGTAGCACAAGGAAAGAGCTGAGCGGAGTTTCCTGCTCTGCTCTGTCGCTACAGGTGCCCAGATGGGACAAACTACTGCCTAAAGAACGGGCTCTTTGCATTCTGTTGAGTCACTGATGCTGAAATTGGTCAAGTATCTGAAACTCTGGATGTCTCTGTGCAGAGTTGGATAAAGAAAAGTTGCAGGATGATAAAACAGAAATAATTGTTCATTCTTCCACATCCAGCGTCCCTGCTGAGGATTTCCCCTGCTGGTTATTGTCCAACATCACAGAAATTATGAACCAGTGTTTGGTCAGAGGAGGTGTTTTTTTATTATTTCTTATTCCTGCGTGACATCGTCGATGAAGGCTTTGTTAGATTTATAGTTGCCTGTCTGTCTGCCAGTGGGTTCATTGGTTAATGACTAATCATTAAGACAAGTGTGTGTTGTGTTCCTGGAAAACAGCAGCAGAAGCAGAGGTGATTAAACAATGCTTCCTCCATCTTTCCCTCACTTCGGACCACCCGTTCGTCTCTCTGTCGTAGCCGTCGGTTCTCCCGCTCTCATTATCTCTCCCAGCTCCTCTTCCTCCTCCCATCAAACGCTTCTCTACGCCTCTTCTGGCTCCTTCTTCCCCAGCTGCAGGACATTAGGAGATGAATGAATTAATAAATCACTCGCGCACCGACGTGACTGCGCACAAACAACGCTGACAGACAGAGTGGGCGAGTGTTTTGCTGTCATTAAGAGAGACACACCAACTCTCCATCATCATGATCTGAGGAGCTGCTGAGAGCTGAGATGAAACCCACATGGACTCAATTTTAGTGTCCAAGCATCTTCTCTAACTTACCCAACCGGACTAAGATGAAGATTTGTAATATTTCAGGTGATATGAACAGTCAGGGCTTAAATCCATGAAATAAAACAATTTTAAAATTAAGCCATCAGCTAATTCTTGAGGAACTTTTAAAACTTGTTGTTACCCAAAGATCTCCACTGGAAGGAGACTAAGCAGGACATGTGTATATATATGGTTTTAAAAAAAGGAGGTCAAATAATGAAAGAAATAACTAAATCCATGAAGTTAAATATCGAGGATGCTTGGTTGTTAAAACAGAGAAAATGTCCAATCATACTTTTTTTTATAAAGCGCTTGGAACAAACATAGAGGCCACAGTGCGGCACAGAGAAAAGCAAAATATGGATAACGGCAGTAGAACCCATAAAACTGGTTACCCTACTGAGTATTAAAAGCCAGAGATAAAATATGTGTTTTTAAAAGAGATTTAAAAATGTTTAGGGAAGTGCCTCCTTAATATATAGCGAAAGAGCATTCCAGAGTTTAGGACCAGCTACAGTAAAGGCCCGGCCCTTCTGAACTTACGCCTAGTTCTCGGTAAGAGAATGAGGCGGCATGAAGTGATGTAAAAGCTCTGAGATGTAGAGCGGGGCCATTTAAAGACCTAAAACCAAATAAAATAATCTTTAAAAGGATCCTAAAATGGACGGGCAGGCAATGAAGTGAATTCCGAACCAGGCAAATGTGCTCAGACCTATATGTGTTGGTTAAAAGACGTGCAGAAGCATTTTGCCCTATCTGTGATTTAAAGACCCGCTGATACAGAAATAAAGTGTGTTACAGTAATCTAGCCATTTGGTCACAGAGATCTGGGCCACTGTCTCCAAGTGCTTCTTTGCAAGCAAGGGCTTTTTCTTGGCCAGTTCCTGAAGCTGAAATAATTGGCACATAGAGTTGGCAATCGTCTTCCTAAAAGAGAGAAGAGACACTGTGTGCTTTCGAAGAATAGATTCAAGTGGGAGCAGATAAAGAGTTAAAAGAAGTAGCCTGGCAAGGCAGACTAACGTTTGCCTCTCTTCGATACGGCTGACGTTAGGGTTCGCTGTACAGCAAAGCGAAAGCGAAACTGAGTCTGGCTGTCCAGGCTAAAAAAGAAGAGGGCCCAAAACTAAACCCTGAGGAAAATATTCACATTATAGGCCCGTTTACACTACACCTAAAAACCGAGCCATGCCGAGACCGGTCCGAGCTTGGTCCAGTTAACTGAGATAAATGCAGCCGTTTACACACAAGAGTTATCTCGGTTTTTTGTTCCTTGGTTGCTCCTCGCCCCCTAGTGGCGATCTGCGGTACTACCGCTCTTTGGGATCGAAGGCGGGACCGAGCAAATCAAAATGGCGGCACCCGTAATATTCAGGATGTTATTGTTAGACATAGAGTCGGCTTTTGGGACGTGGATAAGACAAATGAACGTCTAATAAGGATTTACAGACGCGGGAAACAACAACAGACGCTGAGGTTCATAAGCAGAGTCATCACTGGAAATCGTGTGGCACGGTAAGGAAGCTAGTATTATTATGAATGTCTGAAATTTGTCTGAATGGAGCGTGAATCGGGACGTGCAGCCAGACACGCCGGGAAACCCGCTGACAGTCAGCTGACTGTAAGGGGATGACGCGGTCTGCTCATGCGCTCCTCGTTATCAGGGAACCGGGCTAAAAAAAAACAGTCCGAGACCTGGTGGGGAACTGGTCTGCAGTTAGCGCGGTCCGGTTATCGTTAGCGCGGTCTGGTTCAGTCTGCTGACCGTTTACACACAAGAGTTATCTCGGTTACCGAGCTCGGACTGGTCTCGGCTCGGTTAAAAAAGTGTAGTGTAAACGGGCCTTATGTTCCAATGAATATCAATATAGCAGTGAGGGAAGTTGTCAGGCTGAAGAAGGAGTCCTATCGGGCTATCTTGACCTGTGGGACTCTGGAAGAAGCTGATGTGTACCGGTAGTCCAAGCAACATGCAGCTCGGATGGTAGCTGAGGCAAAAACTCAGGCGTGAGAGGAGTTCGGAGAGGCCATGAAGAAAGACTTCCATATGGCTTCGAGGCAGTTCTAATTCACCACCCGGCGTCTCAGTAGGGGGAAGCAGTGCGGCACCAACAATGTTTATACTAGGGGTGGTGTGCTCCTGACCACGACTCAGGATGTCGTGGGTAGGTGGGCAGAATACAGGTTCTCCTATATCTGGTGCTGAGGTCACTGAGGTGTTAAAAAACTCCTCTACGGCAAGGCCCCGGGGGTGGATGAGATTCACCCGGAGTACCTTAAGGCTCTGGATGTTGTGGGATTGTGTTGGTTAACACCTGTCTGCAATATTGGGTGGACATCGGGGGAAATTCCCCTTGATTGGCAGACCGGGGTGGTGGTCCCCCTTTTTAAAAAGGATGACCAGGATTCTGGAGAGGAGGGTAGTCAAATCTGGGATTCAGGAAGAGCAGTGTGGTTTTTGTCCTGGTCGTGGAACATTGTACCAGCTCTACACCCTCAGCAGGGACCTGGAAGGTGCATGGAAGTTTGCCCAACCAGTCTACATGTGCTTTGTGGACTTGGAGAAGGTATTCGACTGTGTCCCTGTGGGGGGTACTTCGGGAGTACCAGGTCCTTTAATACGGGCTATCGGGTCCCTGTATGACCGGTGTCAGAGCTTGGTCTGCATTGCCGGCAGTAAGTTGGACTCGTTTCCGGTGAGAATTGGACTCCGCCAAGGTTGCCCTTTATCGCTGATTCTGTTCATAACATTTATGGACAGAATTTCTAGAGAGGAACCAGTTGAGGTGGCTTGGGCATCTGGTTAGGATGCCTCCTGGTGAGGTGTTCCAGGCACCTTACCAATACTAACTAAACAAAACATTTTTTTTCTCATCTTCGTACTTAAATACTGTTCCTGTTTTGGTTCACAATATGACATTTAGTACGTGTTTAAGAAAACACAAGACTACCTAATTTAGCAACATGAGTTCAAATGTCTGATCCAAAACACATGCATTGAAACTAATGTTTGCAAAAATGTTTGTATAATTTACTAAAAGATGAGGTGCAGATGCAGCAGAAAATGTCTGTTGATGCGGTAATGGGGATCTGACACTAACAGACCTAAAAACCTCCCTCAGCATGGATCCGTTCAGACGTACGGTTTAGGTGTAAGCCGACCAGGAGGGCTCGACGGGGTGCGAAGGAGGAAGGGGTTCGGTGTTTGATATTTGACTGCTGATTAAGGAGAGGAGTGAGGAGCACAGCGCTCTGACAGGACGTCTCAGTGGGCTTTATGAGGGGGACGACCTGGAGAGGGGTGAGTCAGACGAGAGGATGCATGCACTATGGGAGACTGGTGCAGAAAAGACGAGGAAACTGGAGGAGAAATGTTTTCTGCACTCGTTTACTGAAAGAGAAGAGAGTGGGAGCGGCAGAGGATTGCATGAGGAGAGGAAATGGAAAACAAGGTGGAAAAGGAGAGAGGAAGGTGGCCCGGTAACCCGCTGCTTATCCTTGAACACTCCGAGGAGGACTTCCTCTTTCTCCTTCTCCATGCACACATCCACAGTGCCCAACCGGCGCATGAGGGTGCTGTTGCAATTAAACCTGCGCAGCGTGGAGCCCAGATTGAGAGAGAGACAGAGGGAGGACTCCTCGCTGCATGAGCGGTACCCCTGGAAGACGGGAGAGGGAAGGAGGGAGGGAGGGAGGGAAGGAGGATAGGAGAGGAGCAAACTGGAAGGAGTTTCTTTCAGGATTATACCAGCAACTGAGAAGTGGTGATAAAAATGTTGGAGGAAGATTACAACTGACAGATGGAGAAGAAAAGGTCTGGTTTGAACCAGCTTTGGTCCACATGCAGACCAGTGATTAAGATAACAGGGTTTTAATTACATAATGTGGCATTTATCAGATATCAAAGCAACAAATAAAGGTCAGGTTACTACTAATAATGATAATGATAATAATAATAATAATAATAATAATAATAATAATAATAATAATAATAATAATAATAATAATAATAATAATTACAATCCCAGCGTAAACATATATTGTAAAGAGCTTTCAAATACCTTCAGAGGGGAGGACCCTGGCCTTGTCAGCACTAACGGTAAGAAAAATCTACATCCTACCATCACAAACATAGATGTTACAAAGGCTTTACTTGGAGCTGGTAGCTTTGGTCGGGTGAAACTCAGATTCAACTTCTCAGCACCAAACACTCTTGGTTGGTTTGTTGCAGAACCCAAAAAGTAAATTTCTGGAAAAGCAGCTTATGCCCGTCGTTAAACATGTTGGAGGACCTGTGATGCTGTGGGCCGGTTTACTCTTCCAAAGCACCCAGGAACCTTGCTGTTTTACAGGGCATCAACTCCTAAAACACCTGGAGATTTTAAATAAACAAGGAAAAATCTGGTTGGCTGTACCAGAAAGCTGAAAACAGATCATTATTTGGTCTCCAAGCAGAAAAATGCTTCAAGATCAACGTTGAGAAGGTTCACTGGACACACATTCAGCCTTCTTCTAAATGCTGCTAAGTTTGCTGTCCTTTAAATCTCTGTTACTGCCTGGTGCCGGTTACTTTCTCTGCGTGCTACAGTTACAGTAAATGTATGCATCAAGATGGACCTAAATGAGCAAATCATTTCTGGTAATTCTACTCTGAAAAATGTCAAAATTAACAAGGGGTTGCGTGCAGGAACTCTGACGTCTACACTTGTGTTTGTGTGTCATGTGCACTTAACGCTCACAAAGTGTTGCACAGAAATGTTGTTTTCCATCTCGAGCTTGTTCACTATGACACAGCGCCATCACTCACCCTGCTGTGATTGGTTCTTTAATTAGCTCCTAACTAGAGCCTTCAGGAAGCCGGCGTGCTGATTGGATGTCTTATCATTGTTAATTAGCTCAATTAAGTCATTAGGAGGGTCCTCAGCTTTTTTGCTTCCTGGGGCCGCACAGGTAGAGCTTCCCCCCGCCTGCACGCCTGCCTCTGTGTGGTTAAAAAAGGATCGGAAAAGGAGAGAGGGGGGGAAAAAAATCAAAGCGGTGTATATTTAGACAAGAAATCATTACCCAGGCAGTGTGTAAATGTGATGACTCTAAAATCCAAACATCAGACTCTAACCTTGCAGACGTCTTATCAGAGCAACTCATTCCCGGAATATCATGTTTACGGGCGACACGGATCGCTTGTTTTTGTTGTTATGCACGTCTGCGGTGTCCAGGTGTGACTCAGCTCGCGGCGCCTAAAAACACATCTGGAGCAGAGAGAGCTCTCTACGCCCAGATGTGCTCCACTCTGCCACTGCACGCCTAACATCAGAGGCTTTCTCTGCCATTTATGGTCGGAAAGGTGGAGTTTGTCCAGACATCAGCTGTGTCTGTCAGGTGTGTTTGTGCGGAGGCTGACAGATGTTATTTTGATATTAAACGTGACAAAAGGACAAAGAGAGACGGCGGCGATGATGGCATAGACCGAGCGTCTCATGAAACGAGCCATGAGGCGATGTTTGGTCAAGCACGGTTGGCTGGAGAGCCAATTAAAGCCATGTAGGCAGAGACAAGAGACGCGTCTCCTCCTCCAGCTGTTGCATGGCTGCAAATTAGTCAATTACTTTCGTGTGTGTGTGTGTGTGTGTGTGTGTCGGTATGCTTCAGTTAATGTGAACAAGCGTGCATCCATGATTCGCATCAGCTCATAATTGTTAACAATGATGCATTGTTGACTGAACAAAAGAGCGGGGTGTTATGTTGTCACCTCCCACCCCCGCCAACATGTTGGCCGAGCACAACGCAGCGATCCTAATTACAGGCTGACACTCTGCTCTGATGCTGCTTCGCTAATTGTTTACTTTTGGTCATGGATTGGAAACATTTAGTAGTCCTTGTTAGAGAGGCACTTCAGGTGCTTTTGAAGGATTGGAAAGTCCTTTGCTTGCATGTCTAAAGCGTTAGACTGCCACGGTTTTGTGATGCAAAAACATTGTTGGAATGCTTTCTCATATTATGGGACATTTCTCTTGTACAGTTCAGCTGAAAACCAGATATTTAAAAAAATCTATTAAAAAGGTGCTATAACCTAGTTGCTGAAGTGTGGACGCCCCTTTAACGGAGACTGTTCCCTTTTAATCTCAGATTTACTTTATTAGCCATTTGCAGTTTTACCTGCATTGGAAAAAAATGTGCAAGTAGCTCAGAGTGCAAAGTCAACGTAAACACATCAGAGGACACAACATAGAAAACAGACAAACAATCTTTAGATGCCGTTTCAGCATTTTGTTTTTAGCTAACCAGAGCTAACCTTGCCGGCAAGATGAATTCTCGCGGTATTTTGAGCGTTCACAAACGCACCGGAATCCATCTTGTCATGCTCCCGCGTCAACCATTTGTGACTAAACCAAAAAGGGTTCAGGTCAGTCACGTTGCAGTACTGTGCTTTAAGGCGGAACATGCCGCTGCAACGAAAGCAGGAGCTGCTGAGCCCACAGCTGAACCAAAATAAAAATGGTAGCACAGGAGGACGAACACATAGCTGCTGCTGTCACATCTGTTTAGTCAGAAACCATGATTTCATCTTTGAAAGAAGAACAGGAAGACGTGTCGTGACTAGCGTACCTTGTTGTGGCCAGGATAGACTGGAGCCAATACTTTGTACAAATACTTTTACTGTAATCACAGCACCAGTTTTAAGGTTTGTCCTTTCCTCTTTGCAAAACAGCCAAACTTAGAAAGGATAAAAAAAAAGAATGTGTACATATACGTGTATGTACACCCAATATTTTGTTTTAAAGACAGGTATTATTGTGCAGATATGTTTATTTTTGTCTCAAAGTAGCTAACCCTGTTGAAGGAAAGTGTCCCCACAGGAAGATGCTGTCTACGCCATGTTTCATGGGGGGTTTGCAGTGTTCGTTTAAAGATTCGGTCTCATCTGACCAGAGCATCTTCTTCCACATGTTCACAGGACTTCTTTTGGGTATTTAGCAACAATGATTTCCTTCTCACCACTCTCCCATAGAGACAAGATCTGTGGAGTAATGACATGTTCTCCCACCTGAACTTTGGGTATCTGCAGCTCTCTCAGAGCTACTACCATGGACCTCTCTTATCTGATAAATGCTCTAATTGCCCGGACTGTTAATTTAGGTAGACGGGCATGTCTACGTTGCTTTGCAGCTTTGCCAAACTTCATTTTGAGAAGATAGATTGGAAACTGCTCTTCATCTGATCCTGGTTGGGTTTGTGGAAGCAACCCTGGTTGTAACAGATGCTCTTTGGAAGCTGTATGGAGAAATTTAAGGAACAGGAGGAAAATTATCTGAGGAGAAACACTATTAAATATGCTCCATTCCTGCTAAATGTCCTGTAAATGAAGATTATATCAGGTTTCCTGTTTTAAAATAAGATCTATTTGCAAACAATATTTTTATTCCTGCAAAAAAAGCTTCATGCTCACATCAGCATGAAGCTTTGTGTCTGAAGAGGTACGACAGGGAAGTGCCGGTACAGCGACGGAGAGACGAGCCGCGGTGGAGAAAGTTGATGATGGAAAGAAGGAGAGCTCCAGAGGGAAATGGAAACAATGCCCTCTAAGCACTGCACTGACATCTCTTTGTTGGAAGTGTGCGAGCGTGCACTAGTGTGAGCATGTATTAATATTGATTTAGCATTCTGGCAGGGGGTCTTTGAACCTCACTTTTCCTACTCGAGGCCTGCAGGGACGTATTGTAGTGACACACACGCGCACAAGGCAGTGTCAGATGTAATTAATGGTATAACATAACGCGGTGACAGAGAGGCAGAACAGCAGCGTATTAAACAGGAGCCATATAAACACATCTCTGTGTGTTTGGGAGGATGATGAGGCAGAGAGGAAGGTTAAAACAGCGATTCCCAGTAGTGGCTCTGCTCCGCATGTGAACTCTCTCAAGTCGAGGGTAGGACTCCTTCTCTGTGCTCCTGTCAATGTTTAGTCCAAATACATGGAGCTATCAGCTTTTTATGGTTATTGGCTGCAGAAGCGAGACAGTTTGTGAATTTGTAGATACCCGGAGATCTGCCACGAACCGCAGATTTAAAGTGAAACCGTCACGGTAAAATTCGCTTGAGGCTGCATCCAACAATGTGCCTGAATAAATAAAATGTGTTTCTGAAGAGCACTGCTTCAATTTGATGATAGCAAAGTGTTTGAGATTTTACTGTTCAATACAGCTAAATGTTTGCATGCTAAAACATTGATTTTTAACATCTTGTTTTTTGCTTCAACGTATTTTTCGAAATCTTAATAATAAGGGTAAATATAGACATTAAATATAAAAGAAAATTTACATTTTATTTTTTAAGATGATTTTTGAAAAAAATGAGAAATACTTCTTTTAAATTAAACTTTGAAGGTGTAAAAACAGTCTGAAAAATCAAGGATGTCAAAGTTTTTGCATACTGTAGTAATAATCTAAAATATGTCGGAGCTAGACTTTAATTTTTAGGAATATCTGCTAGATACATTCATATATGTTTTACCTTTTTTACTATGCTACAACTTTAAAACAGAACTTCTTAATTAAAGCTAGGATAGGCGATTTTTCCAGAGGTTTCCCCAAGTCTCTTTGAATAACTGTGCAAGACCGTCTTACATGCTCTTTCGCTCTTCAATTCAATTCAATTTTCAATTTGATTTTATTTATATAGTGCCAATTCATGAAACATGTCATCTCGAGGCACTTTACGAAGTCAAATTCAATCATATTATACAGATTGGTAAAATGTTTACTATATAAGAGAACCAGTTGATTGCTTCAAAGTCCCGACAAGCAGCATTGACTCCTGGAGAAGCGTAGAGCTACAGGGAGAGTCGCAGGCGGATTACGTGGAAAAAATCTCCCAAATCCACGTTGGTCTTCTGTCTTTCTACTGAGGCCTTCCTCTTCTTCTCATAAACATGAATGCGGTTTTCCTTTTTTGCGACTAAGCCATGTTCAAAGTCTACGTTGAGAACAACGGAATAACAATGAAGGGCTAACACTGAAGCTAACCGCTAAGCTAACTGAATACATAGAAACTAGAAGTGCACAGCCAGCAATCGGAAACTAACAAGGAATGTGCACGCACACTGGCGTTATATGAGTGCAGCAGAATTATTGGCATGTGGGACAACCAATAGATAAGGTGATACACCCGGAACTTGAGGGACAGCGGGGTGTGAAGGCAGGACCAAAACTCTGACAAATCCCTGCTACTCGGACCAAATGGCAGGGATTAGCTGTTGGCCACGGCCGGGAGTTTTTACTGACCAGCAGCTCCCACAGTGATTGATTTTTATTTTTACCTCTTTTTTCTGAATACATAATGTATTTACTACTTTTAGGATGGAAGGACAATTTTTTAGTTTGACAAAAAGTGTTTCTGAACAGGATTACAAACTATACCTTTAATTGTTCATTTAAAGCCCAGGACACACAGGCCGATGTCAAATGTAGGACACCATTTGAAGAAAGATGGGTTGGCATTGAAATCCAAAAAATTTTTTTACCTAAAATTTACTTTCCTGGAACTCTTATTCAACCTGCCGTTTTTTTGTGAGTGGTTTCACTTTTGAGACCTAACCCGGACCATTACATCTGCATATCCTGAGTGGGAACTCCTCCTGTTGTGGTAGTGTTGCCTTCTTCTGCAGCTCAGTGCGGAAGAAAAGGGTTCCTCTCGCAAAAATATTTTTTTTTCAGCAACGAAGCAATAACTGATGATTTTTGCACATTGATGTTACTTATTTATAACTTGTTTGAAGTCACAACAAACTCCAAGGAAAGGTTTAACTGCAACAGAATGCTAGGATTTTTTTCCCTCCTTGTTCTGTTGGGATTAAAATCAGGCTTCTAGCAATATCGTTATTATTTCATGGAGTTTGCGCTCCAATTCAGAAGACGTTAAAGGCTGAGAGACCAAATCTGAGAATGATCCACAACCACAAACTAAGGTTTGTGTTTTTTCTTTGTGCTGTAAAAAAAATAAAATAAAGCTTAAAACCTTTAAAATATTACTTAGGTTGCTGGAGGTACTCTCCATCCTATTCCACAGACGACTGTTAGCAGACATTACTCTAGAACCGTTAACGTTAAGAGAAAATGTGAGGTGTAGATGAGATCAACCTTCTGACTGCATTTTAACATTAAATACATTTAACCAGATTAAAATGCTGCACAAACACCATCTAATGGTTCTGGTCAATACAAACCTACTACCTCCCAACCAGGACCTTTTTATTGAGTAGTTTCCTACCCTTGTAGTCAGTTTTTACCCTGTTAAATGCGGTGGTAAGGCAGTCGGGTAATAATAACCCCAGAAAACTACCCTGGTTTCTGAAAGAGACCTCTGCAGTCAAGGTCACATTTTGCAAGCTCCGTATGATATAATCTTTATAATAAATTCTGTCACACTGTTCTATGGAAGAGAGTGAAGCAGAGCTACTTCTTACTGACCCAACAGAGACAATAAATGGGCAGCAGAGGTTAACAACGTTGTTATTGGAGTCAGACTCCAAAAAGGGAAAGAAAGCGATGTACCATTGGTTGCAATGGTGATTCACGCCTTTTTTTCAGAGAAAAGCAGACCAAAACATGTCTCAAACAAACTGACGCTGAAATAAAACTATAAGCTGACAGGAGAAAGAACTTCAATAATTATTGTGAGAATGTTCTGGTGGCCCCATGTGTAAAACATGATGTGTCTGCTGGGATTTATGTGGGACATATGAAGCGCGACAGAGACGCTACAATCTTAGTTTATAATTTCAAATCTCAAACATAATGGGAGTAAATCTAGAGTTTGGGTGGGGGTATTTTGCTCTGAGAAGGGATCTGAGAGAAAAAACCTTTAAGTTAGTAACAAATACGCTGGATGAGAAACTGGTTGTCCATAATAAGAAGTATAAACAGTACTGTGCTGAAGAAAGAACAGACATTAGAGTACTTTTAGTCACACAGCTGCTAAATAAACCCAGAACTTGACCACCAGTCCTTCCTTGATCTTTGAGTTTTAAGAGGCTAAAAGTGAAAAACCATCAACATTTATGATTTTAATTTTTATAAATTATATTTTCAGAAAGCGAATGCTGCAGTTATTAATCCCAGGAGATTTGAACATATAAAAAAAATGATCCTGCAGTCAGTACATCAGAGGCAGCTGCTTTCACTTAGTCAACCAGAAAAATTAAGCCAGTGCTTTAAAAATGAACCTTTTTCAGTGGAATAAACCCATTATCCTGTCTCTTTATGTGACTGACCAACCTATTTGCACTTATTTTTCTTGCATTGTTTAGTTTTTCCTGTTTACTGGTTTCTCCGGTGGTCTGCTGCTCTGTCTGTCTTTGGGGAAACTGTTTAGAAGTCTTCATGCACTCTCACACAAACCCCCAGACACATTTATATTTGATTCCTCCCTCAGAATAATTAATAACTTACTGTTCATTTATTTATTTGTTTGTATTTGAGGCTGACAGGAGGGGAGAAATGTGTTTGTGTGCTTTTCTTCTGAGACCAAAAAGAAGTTATTATTTTATTCTTCATTGCGGCACAGTGGAAACTGGTATTATTCTGCCAGCTTGTTGCAGCATATTTCACCCGGCTAGGTTTAAGAAAGGATTATATTTGTTACTGATAGCTTGCTTGAAAGGGGTTAAAATAGCATCACAATGTGATCATGTGATCATATTTTTGTCAGATATCATTTCAGTTGTTATTTGGGGAAAATCCCATGTAATAGATTTTATTAAATATGGCCAATAAGGATAAAAGTTTTTTTTTTTTTACTATGCACTTCCATTGTTTTGTTTGTATTTTAGTACCAATTTCTTAAAATGTGGGGTTCTGTGTTTATAATTTTAATGAAATTAGTTCAGCAGCACATTTTGTATGACAGTGGATCGTAGCTCGTTGCCAGTTTTGACTCCTCTGGAACGGACTTTATTTCTTCCCAAGTCAATAAGAGAACCTCAGGGTTTCTACTCGTTCATCCATCCGTCCATCTGTCCATCAATCCATTCGTGTGCTTGTCGGTTCGTCTCTCAGCTGTCTTTCAACTCTGTGGATTCTTTCAGGTCCCATATTTAAAGTCTGGCCACGGTAGAAAAATCTGCAGAGTTCAGAACGAGGTTTCATGTTTGTACTTTAGTAAACGGTATGAAAGAAAATTTGAGGTTGGTAAATATGGAATATAGAGATTGAAATGAAACCTTCATCAGTAAGGCATTGTGATTGCGCTAATACGTCGTAGTAGCTGTATAAATATGATTTAAAAGGTAAATAAAAAGTTTATTTAGTCGTGCAGTTGGCTTTGAACTGTTCTGGACTGAAACACCTGTAATTATCCACACTGCAGCCCCTCAGAGACCGAATAATTCAGGTGTAATTGAACATAATCAGATTATACTGCAGCCTAATCTTCCAAGGTCACTCAAGCTCATCTGGATTCCTAGCTGCTAATCGGCCATGTTTTTCCTTTAAGGAAGTGGCTGCCGCTGGCCATTCCAGCCTGATTGTGCCTCTGGAAGAAAAAAAAAAAAAGGCTTCACCACTACCTGCTCCGCCCAGCTGGACGCGTCTTTTCACTCGAATGCCACCTTGATTAGCTGCTCTTAATTTAGGGGCACACCCACGAGTACACGGCAGCACTCGAAAGCTTCTGTGTGATGAATTACGGCTGAGCAGAGAAGGAACCTGCAGCGTGCGAACCACAGGAGGGTTGTTCATTTAACGGAGAAGTGCAAAATACAAGAGTTTGGAAAATAACCCGCTCCGTTGTGCTGAATGTTTTTTACTTCCACCGTCCGACCGCGGCTGAAATAGACGTTTCTCTGCAGATGCTGATGTTTGTTTTAAGGTTTCCTGTTTATTTCCTCATGCATCCAGCAGGCATCTCCAGTCTGTTCCTTCACCCCCCCCCCCCCCCCCCCCCACCCACACACACACACACAATCACACACTCAGCGTGCGATGAGGGACGTCTCTAGCCGCGGTTGCAGGTATCTGGCAGGCTCTTCCACACATGACCTCGCAGTGATTAAGTGTCTTCATTAGCATGCTATGCTGCGCTGCGTGTGTGGGCGATGCGTTTCAGCTTTAGGGAAGTTGTGTTTGAGTCGAGTGGATGTTTGGCCTGTCAGATTTTGGAATCAATGAGAAAACCGCCTCTGTTTGCTCTTCAGGTTTGTTTTTTTGTGTGTTTTAATCTCAGCGCTGCCGTTCTTCAGTCTTCGGCGGCGTTGTTTCCATGACCACGGCTCGGCTCGGTTTGGCACAGCCCGGTGTGGCGCTGTGTTGGTGTGGGTTTTAGGACGGAGAGGCAGGAAGAGAGACTCGGTGGGAGGTTCAGCTGGCCAGGGCGGGGCGGGGGGGCGAGGGCCGGGCCAAGGTCACTCTGACTGAGTGTGTGTGTTTGTGTTTGTGTTTGTGTGTGTGCCCACATGTCCACCTCAGTACAGCGGAGGAGGCTCGCTGCTCCCCAATGATGTTGCTGCTCAGCTTTTGGTATATTTAGGTTGTTTCAGGATTTGGTTTGATGCTCGACTAAAATACAAGAACTATGTGCAAAAATATTCACAACCATTTTATCACGTTAAAACAACACATCAGTAACTAACGCATAATTGTGAATTGGAAGTAGAAAGATGGATTGTTTTCTGAACTGCGACGCCCATTTATGTTGTTTTAGAACCAAACTCTGCTCTAAACTTCCCCATAACTTCCTCCTGGACCTGCTGGACTCCTTGGTCTTCATGATGCTGGTTTTTCATTGATGTTCTCTAGCACAGGGGTTACTAAAGCGGGGGTCGGGACCCCCCGGGGGTCACCAGACACCTTTTGGGGGTTGAGAGATGATTTGATGCTGATGTTTTAAAGAAGATTTAGCATTTCCTTATTTGTGAAACCGATATCAAAGTATCACTTTACAAGATGCTCCACGTTCCTCATGTTAATGAAGGGAGATTGTTTCACTTTTTTGTGAGAGTTCTTACAAAACATTTTCCTTTATTCTCGTAATTTTACAATTTTATTCTCATAATTTCCACCAAAATTAATATAAAAAAAATCCTTCTCGACGAAATGGGGTCGCAGGCTGAAAAGTTTGGAAACCCCTGCTACAGCAAACCTCTGAGGCCAGACAAAGAACAGCTGGATTTACAAACAACTGGACCCTATTTATTACTTAGGTGACTTCTGAAGACAAAACGGTGCCTTGGATTATATTCATACCAGAGTACAGGAGGCTGAATGAAGATATCTGCCACTTCTTTCAGATTTTATATGTAAAAAGATTTGAACGTTGTGTATCATCGTCCTTCCACTTTATAATTATGCAGAACTTTGTGTCAGGGGACTTTAATGGTCCAAGAAGACAGTTCTGGTCATTAAAGACATGTGGAGCTGTGAAATGTGGAGTTTTCCTGCCTCACATGATAAAAGCCTTCTCCTCATCATTGATGCAGTCAGTTACAGCCCTGCCTCCCGTCCTGTCTCTGTCCTCGCCTGTCTCCGTCTCGCTGCCAGTCTCCCATCACGGATCTCTCCGGGTCCAGATGGGCAGTTTGCAGGTTAACTGGAACAGCTGGAGCTGCATTATTAGCGTCCTGCTGTGAGCTCTTATTGGCTCTGCTCCTCTCCTCCTTCCTGTTTCTCCCTCCTCTGTCAGATCGTACACCGACTGGAAGAGATTTTTTTTTTGTTTTTGGTAAATTTCAATCAATCAGCTCCCTTTGGTCCTAATTCATTCTTATTGCTGAAATCCAGAAGGATGAGCATTTAAAACATAATGCTGAAAGTGAAAGTAACACCTTTCTCCAAAAAATATGCTCAAATGCATTTAATTATCTCTTTGACAGCAGTTTGCAAAGCTTTATTTGATATAATTTGTGTGCAGAAGAGGTGCATTTAGGGTGGAGCTTAAGCCGGGAGTCTCTCAGGCCCGCCTGTGCCTCGCGAGTTGTGTGTGTGTGTGTGTGTGTGTGTTAATGTTGTTGTGGAATGGAGATTGGCTTTTTAGTGGTATTTGGATGCCGAGATGCAGTGAGGATAAGCCTGCTAGCTCCCCCTGACGCCCCTCGGGAGAACAGATTAAAGAAACACACACACACAAACACACACACACACAGACAGTAAACAGCAGGCTAGGATTAGATAGAGGTAGGTAAACACACAAACTCATTTCTGCTGGATTCTATTTAACGAAAACAAATGCTCATAGGATTGTTAACACGTTTCTGCAGCTTCCTTGCATCTCAGAGACTGAGAGTTTGCTGCCTCTCCACACCGGCCAAACAGAAATGCTTTAGGCTCGTCCAGATGTGAAGCATCAGAGGCGCTGCCGCCTCACGTTGATGGATCAGCCCTCAAAATTCAGACCTCTCGTCCGCTTGCTGACCCAATGTAACCTTGATTTTATGATATATTTTTTAACCCTTTACTTTGAAAATAAGGTTTGTCTACAGGCACAACATTTTTAAAACCGATAAAAGAAAACTCTAAAATTAAAACCACATAGCTAAAAAAAACAAAACAAAGTTTGACAAAAAAAAATGACATTGTTACCTTGTTTTTTTTTCTTTAAATTGGGTATTTAATCAGTTTTAATTGGCAAGTTGCTTCATACAACTAGGAATTTGCCGTCAGTTTAATTTTGCTCTCAATGAAGACATTTTGAAACTCGGACTGTTCAGTACTCATCAGCCTGTCTTTGTGGCGGCTGGTTTTAGCAAACAGTGCTCTATAGCGCCACCTGAAGGCTAAAGTCTAAACAGTTTGTGTCCAGCGTCTGTGAGGTCTGCAGAGATGTTAGCGGCCCTTTTCCTGATTGTAGACCTCCACAGGTCCTGGATGAAGGAATTTACGTTGCTAAGTTTAAATAAATATAACAAATAGCTGCAGCTTAATTACTGAAATAATTAAATTCTAGCTCCCAGTAATATAGGTCGACTTCAGTTTGAGGTTGAACTGCTTTTATTAGGCAAACCTCACATTTCTGATTTTGCAATTTAATTACCACCTAATAATCTAATAAAAAATGAACCTAAATACCATGATGTGAGGATGAGAGTGCATCAGAGAGGAACCAGAACTCAGGACCATCTTAAAGGATTGTGGAACAATCCATCTCTGTGTACCACGACCTTCTGAAACGTTACAGGAGAAGACTAAGCATTGTCCTGTTGGGAAAGGAGCAATTCTGGCAACATTGATTTAGATAAAAAAACTGTTTTTTTATTGGATTTTCACTTAATAAACATTCTCAAATTAAAGTTTTTTTTTCTAAAAGCCTTTAGTTTAACAATACAATTAATTTAAATGCTGTGATAAATCTTGACCAGGTTGTGCCTATAAAGGCCTCCATCAGACTGAACCAGTGTGTTGGCTGTCACACAAACACCAATAAAACGATGACGTTCAGAAAGCCACACGCCCTCCCTCTAAGCTGGTTACTCTAAAGTAGTTTTCCTGAATAAATCCTGCCGCATCGCATCCGTAAGTGCAGCGGCGTCTTTAAACTTGAAATTTTGACACCGGCTCTTGAACCTGAAAAGCATTTAAGTCATTCAGAGGAAAGAAAAAGCCGTTTGGGGGTGGAGTGTGGGGGGGGGGCGTAACAACCGGATCGGAGCTTTGATTACAGCTACTGGAGTGATTAACGGTGGATATAGACGTGATTTTGGACCTGGATGATCATGAGTGTTCTGGCTCGCAGGTTTGACTTAGCCTCCGCCTGATTCTGCCTCTCAGCTCACACATCCTTTACTCTGAGTATTTTTTACTGTAAAATTCAACCTAAGATCTGAAGAAAGTGTTGACTCTGTTTTAAAAAAAAAAAAAAAAAAAAAGCATACGACTGATGTGCATCTGAGGGGTTTAGTTGTGTTTTACAAACTATAAGTGAACAGATGTTTAATGGTGTAAGAGGAGGATGACAGGTGCTTCCATTTTAAACTTTATCTCAGAGAGCAGTAAGCTTGTGTTTGTTTTGATGGTTTATTTACACACACTGATTAATCTTATTCCCTTCAGACCTCCTTCAGGCTTTCAATTAAGATTCTAAACACAAACATATATACAGTATATTCTCAACATTCATAGCTCGCATGCTTCAAACAGGCTAAAACCAAAGCATGTGGTTATTAGTTAAAGCAGAAAATTCAGATTCAGGTCCAGATCAGTGATACCGAGATGCAGAATGATGACGTTTGTAGCCTTTGAATATTAAAGTTTAACCCCTTGTTATTGTGCAGCTGTATTTTTGCTGCAGTGCAATGCTTCTCCAGACGACTCAGCATCCTGTCTGTTGTTTTTCTGCTTTTTGCCTGCAGAAATTAATAGATGCACTTTGGATTTACTGCAAAAGGGTTTTACATGAGGTACATAGGCCGTATTTATGTTTCGTATTACAGATGTACGTGAGCAATCTGGTTTGGAGCAACCTAATTATTTGCGTATTTCTTTTTTGCAAGTACGTGATGCCTCCATGCACTTTTTCTTTCTTTTACAAGAGGTCCTGCTGTGTTCTGAAACATACGAGCGCAGCTAAAATCTAATAAAACTGCAGTGAAAGTGTGAGACAATGATGTCAAATGAGTGTGCAGACGTGCACGTGTGTGTTTGTGAGCAGCTTTTTGGCTTCAACAAGACCGAGTGCTCCAGCTTCCTACTGTTATGTAATCTGACAGGGAAAATCCAAGCTGCTGCACACACACACACACACACACACACACACACACACACCAACACCGAGTCTCCTTCCAAGACTCTCGTGCACTATGTGCTACACAAATAAGCTCAATTTGTGCACAAACTGGTCATCGCCATATGTTGATCCTGTCTGCCAGTAAAATGTCTGCCTGACTGTGTGTTTGTGCATTTCATGTGTATGCCGATAGTTTTCACAAGGTGTGATGATGCGAAGCAGAGGAATGTGGGGAAGAACGATCTACCTCTTCAGTTTTATTTAGACGTCAGCCCTGCAGTGGCTGTTCACCTTCTTAAAACCATGAATGATTGATCAGAATTGTTGCATTTTTTTTACGACAGAAGAATTAACCCTAATTTTTTTTTGCCAGTACAAAATGTCAATAAGTAAACAATAATACAGAAAAAATGACAAACATCTGAAATGTCATTGATGACATTGACATTCTGTTCAAGTAGCTCAGTTGATGTTTCAGGTGTATATTTGTTTTATATTCATTTGACACAATTTCAGTTAATTGAATGTCATCAAATCACAATAAAACAGTATAATAAAATATTTTTTATCTAAAATGTTGTGTTTGTCTAAAACTACGAAAGATATGGAGATTTCCCATTTCATGTACTCAATTTGCGATTTTAAACTCAGCTCGTAGTCATCAATCAAACAGAGATTTAAAGACAGCTTTTCTTTTATATGACTTAACTTTAGGATTCTGTCAAAATTGGCTGAAAACCAGCAGTTTTAGAGGGAGTATTAGTTGGCCTATTACAATTCAATTCACTTTTATCTATATAGAGCCGACAATGCAGACGACAGTGGACAGTCGTCTGCATTGCTGATGGCTTTGCAGCAATCCCTCATACTGAGCATGCATGAAGCGACAGTGGAGAGGAAAACTCCCCTTTAACAGGGAGGAGAACCTCCAGCAGAACCAGAACCAGGCCGCAGAACTCAGAGTTCTCAGATTCATATCGGGCTCGAACATATAACGGTTCTCACATACGGTTCTTGCACAGACATGACTCCTGAAAGGCAGTCAGCATTTTTTTTTTTGTTTTTCTAAGCTTAAGTCGATCTACAGTCACACAGAAACCTTTTTGTCTCCCTTTTTTATTATATTTTATATTAAAAAACTACATCACCAGTTATAAAGATAAATATTATTTTGAATTGTACAGTTATTTGTGCCACACCCTAAAGTTTTCTTAACAATTCTAATTTAAATAAGGCATGAATAACTTTGGTCCTAGTATTTAACCCTGTGGGAAACCAAAAGTAATTTTCTGTAATTTTGTGTATAAAACTTTATATACTGGAATTTTCTATTTTAATAGTTTCTTAAGGAGTTAATTGCAGCATTTTATCCCAAACGTAGCTTTCCAGTGGATTTAAATTGGGTTGAAAAGATTCCTTGCTGGTTGTTGCCTTTATTATACCTTCAAAACCGCAGGCAGGGAGTTTAGCTGCCTGCCCATATAAATATACTGCGTTAATGCGAATCCCAGCTGTTTATAATGAATTTTCTTAATTTTGTTTAACTCATATTATGATAGATTTTCTCTAAAACTATGTCCATTTAATTTTTGTCAGCAAATAACGTCTTTTTAACAACTACTAATTATCTCTGTGCTGTGATTATTGTTAATGCTGCATTTTGTTTTTTCAATGAATCGGGTTCCAATGGTGAAACACCTCAAGTTAGATTCTTTGATTTTTTTATTTTATTTTTTTGAACACTGAAATAAAAATGAAACTTTGTCATTTAGGTTTTTTTTTATTTACATAAAAAGTAACCAAGCAGTTGTTGTCGCAGACCATTAAACCATTAAACCTACGTCTGTATGAAAGGAACATGCCTCCCATTTTGTTTGGACTGAGTCAAAAAAAAATCCAGACGGTGGAACTTGGACTGAAACAAATAAAGAAAATAACAATCATCTTGCAGAAAGAGAGAGAGAGCGATAGAAATAGAGAGGGGAGATGAGAGGAAGGAGGGAGAGTGTGTGTGGGTGTTGGATACTCGCGGGACCTCAGCACTGCAGCATTCTTTCTCTGTGTGTGTGTGAGGGTGAGTAAAGGTGGAGGCACTCCTGGGACCCCTTCAGCACTGCAGCAGGTTGTGTGTGTGAGACTGAGTGTATTCTCCAGCCCCCACAGTACCAATGGGTCAAGCTCACAACCTCCTGCATCAGAACCACCCCCCCCCCCCCAACCACGCACTCACACCAATCGCCCCCTGGTTGCTATGGTAACACACCTTGAGCAAGCCCCCCAGAGAGGAGCGCACTCCTCCTCCTCCTCCTCCTCCCTTCCACTGCTCTCTTCTTTGCTGCACTCTTTCTTCCTCACAGCGCCTCTTGCTGCTCTCTCCACGTCCGTCCCGTCCATCTTCCTCCTTCCTCATCCCATTCTTTCTCTGGCCGCTGCTTCTTCTTCTTCTTCTTCTTCTTCTGGCTTTGCATTGCGGGCCTTTAAAACAACACCACGATTATGTCATTTCCAAATTGTCGGTAAATCGTGTCAACAGTAATGCTTTTTTTTTTTCATCTTTGCCTGTTTAATGCAAAACAAAATGCGAGTCATGCAAATAAAGCCACTGCTCCCTGTGCACCATGCATGTGGATGCAAGGTAGACTATAACACAGGAAGAGAATAAAATCAAAAATCATTAGACAAGCTATTTATTATCTAAATATTACACCAACAAGGACACAAAAAAACAGCTTAGATTGTGAAGTACCGCAGCACTTGGTTTGAATCAAAGACTTATTTGTGTCAGTAGGTAAGTTTATATCAGAGTTGACAACAATCACATGCGGGGTTCCACAGGGTTCCATTTTGGGGCCCCTGCTGTTTAATATGTACATGTATCCAACTGGGTGAGTTGCTATAACTACGCAGACAACACACAGCTCTCCATTACAGTGTCACCAGGTGACCATGAACTTAATGAAGCGTTTAGTAGATGCATACGAAACCTTTATGTGTAGATGTTCCACCTTTTTTTTTACTTAGCCTTTATTTAAACAGGTAAGTTATTAAAAACAAATTATTATTTACAATAACGATCTACAATAACAACCACCAGCAAATCTAAGTAAAAATTTGTATTTTTGAGAATAGCCTCTTAGCTTCAATAAGAATAAGTGTTGTTTTTACCCTGTTGTACAACTTCACTGTTGTTTACAAAAAATCAGTTATACATGAAGTCTGAAACACAAACGTTGAGCCTGGTTCTGGTTCTGCTGGAGGTTCTCCTCCCTGTTAAAGGGGAGTTTTCCTCTCCACTGTCGCTTCATGCACGCTCAGTATGAGGGATTGCTGCAAAGCCATCAACAATGCAGACGACTGTCCACTGTGGCTCTACGCTCTTTCAGGAGGAGTGAATGCTGCTTGGAGAGACTTGATGCAACCTGCTGGGTTTCCTTAGAGAGGAAACTTTCTGACCAATCTGGAGGATTTGATTGAATTTGACTTTGGAAAGAGCCTTGAGATGACATGTGCTGTGAACGGGCACTATATAAATAAAATTGAATTGAACTCAATTGAAAATAGATTTGAAACTCTGATGGCTGAGCTACAGTTGCTGTAAAAAGAAACACATCTACCGTACGGCAAATAACAATGAGGGGCGCTACTGATGACTGAATGTCTTTGACATATCTATAAATACACTTTAAACATGACATGAAATTTTAGTGGAATTTTAAAACCAAGAAACTAGCCCATGTTGTACTAAACTACGACCGTGGCTTAGCATAGACCTGAGGACGTACTGCATCCTCTCCCCTTCACACTGGGATGTTGGACCGGTGTGAAATAAAAGCAGACGTTTATATTGCAACCTTTGTTCATTTAAAGAACAGGAGATGTTTCCATTGCCAATTAGGCTGAGTAATAATTAAAATGTAATTTTCATTCTCGCTTTCCAGATTTGTTTCAAAAGATTATTAAACTGGCTAAATGATGGTCAAATCTCTCACTTTTCAGTTAAGCATACCTTCAGAATGGTATTCATTATGAAATATCAGTAATGTGATTGACTACCACCTGCTTTTTGCGTAAAAATACAGGAGTTTTGTAAAATCGTTAAATATTTCCGAGTGACTTTGAATAGTATTTTGCTTTCCTGTTTCACGACACAAAGGACCGAACACAGACACAGTCTGATATGGATTTTAGGGATGGAGGGGGTTGACAGGAGCAGAGAAGGGCAGTAATGGAGGGCAGACACCCAAGGGACCCCCAGCAGCTCGTTTAGAGCAACGGCGGGAAGGTGGGTGTTTGCATGCATGTTGAGGTGTTTAAGAGGGAAGCACCTTAGGGATCCGTCCCCAGCACAAACCAAGGAGCTCATTTGTGTTGTGCTGCATGTTGCAGGGGTCTGTGATGAGGCCAGCGTAAATGGGATGATGCCACCTGGTCCTTCTCCTCTGGTCAATTAGCAGAGAGAAAAAGCCGGTTAATGAGAGAGAATGAGGCCGAGCAACAGCATGAGCAATGAGGATGTGTGTTTGGGTGAAATATTTCAGGTTGCGGACTTGTAATTGTGAGGCTGCCTACAGTATGGGCCTCATTTTCCTCCATCCATATCTATATGTTGCATTTTCTCATTTTATTCATTTATTTATTTTTCTGTTTTCTAATTTTGCTGCCTCCAGGAAAATCTCTTCAGTTATTCTGCAGATGTGCACACAACCATTACCTCTGTCTATGAGCGGTTTCCTCGCTCTATTATTTAGGCAGGTCATCCAGGCGGCCGGGTCCTAATGATGATTTTAAAATGTTCCCCAACGTCACTGGCTCAATTTGAGAAACCTCGTCTGCACTGTTATGTCAGAAAAAGGTGATTAAAACATTATTATTTAGTCTTGTACTAAACAAAAGTTGTGACTCCTACTTCCTAAATAACCTTTATAAAATATTTTAACATTTTGAAGTGACCGTTGTTACTAGCTGTTGTTAAAAAAACATCTCTCCACTTGCTGATCGCGCCTTCCCAGCGTCTACACTTGAGCAAAATCTGATCCAGCCTCACTTTGAATAGTTTATTCCTAACTACATCTATGAGAAGCAAAGCAGTTTCAAACTATTGTGTTTTTGTGACTTCTTGGTACTGATACGACTCTCCCAAATGTTAGGAGTTAGGGTTAGATATAGGGATGGGTACCTTTCACATTTTAACCGATACAGTACCGATACCCGGTACCTGGTCTAAATCTAAAAATGTTTTTACTTGGCATTTATCTCTCAATATAAAAGCTTCTTTGGTACTACAAATAAACCTTTTTAAATAATTTATGAATTTTACCAAAACAAAACAGTTATCAGAGGCACGGACTGAACGAGGTACAGGACTGAAAGAAAAAAAAAAATTTCAAAAACATATTTTATCCCGCTTTGGGATACATTTTCAATGAGGAAACGGAGAGGCTCTCCTCTCTGCGTTGACTACAGGCGAGTTTCAGGACGAGGCTTCTAGCCGCGCTCCCTCTGGGAGACAGTGGTTGGAGAAGTGTAATGATTCGCTTAGATTGAGGTTAATTTTTAATTTTTCTTTATAAAATAAAGATTAATAATCTTCCAGTCTGGTGATATGTTAGTCATCATGTTGGTATGTTCTTCTCTAACTTGGTGAGTTAACCTGCAGAGGAATATTGTAACGGCCACTTGAGCGTTGGTAAGAACTCATTGGTTAGTTCAAAGTGAGCAGTTTCCAATTTTAAGACTAAAACACAAATTTTACAAAGCTAAACTTTGATAAAAAAGAAAATCTAACCTTCCCAAGGGATGCTGGCACTTAAAGCCATCTAGGTTTGTTGTGTTTTGGTTAGAAGTTCTTCATAAATACAAAGTTTGTAAAACAAATACAAATTTAGGTCCGTCCTTCGTTATATCCGAAAGGCATCTTGTTTTCAAGCCAACCGTTATATCAGCGAGCAAACCTGACGATAAAAGTAGCCATTACATGTAGCAGTTTTGGTTGAGAGCTTTGATTCAAGCTGAGAAACTTACATTTTTTTTGTATAAATAATAATATATACTAAACATCGAGAAATATACCAACTTTTGCCCAGTCTTAGTCTAGAAGTCGAGTTATGTTAAAAGTGCTTTTTGTTAAGTTTTTTGAAAAGAGATGCTAAAGGGGTTTGCACAAATTCTTACTGCAAAGGATGCCGTCTCTTGGATAAAAAACAGCGTCATGGGTTCGTAGATTAAAGTGATCGTAAGGCCAAAGAATTATTGTCGCGATTCGTTTGAGTTAAAATTTAGAAAAAGTTGCATTTCAGGGGGTTTGTGACAAACTGTTAGTCCTAACCTTCACCCTGCCTCTTTGCTTGTGTCCTCCCCTGTGTTCTCTGTCCCAGCGAAGGCCTCCCAGCGATCTGTGTGTCTGTGTGTGTGTGTGTGTGTGTGTGTGTGTGTGTGTGTGTGTTCTTGTGCTGTGGGATCAAATGCTCTCTGTGAGACAAAGCATAGCGGCAGGACGCTCTGCCACTCTGTCATCTCACTATGGGTCGCACACGGACCGGGCGGCACACAGAGACAGCCGTCCCCACACACACACTGATCAAAACAATGTATTTGTCAGAAAAGAGGAGTCTTTCATGGGACACACACACACACAGAGGCGTTCGAGGCCTCTCTCCATGCCCTTGTTCCGGACAGCCCAATTATCTCTCTGCACCTCACTGTTCTCTCCTCTGTTCTCTCTAAGGCTTTCCCGTTTATTCTGGTTTGGATTTTTTTTTTTTCCTTTTGTAGACATTTTTTCCTCTCACACTAATTGATTGACCATAAATGAACTCCTAAAGTTTCCTTTTTCCAGCTGATGCCATATAACATGTTCCAGAGTATGTGAATTTACAATGAAAACTACCATTACAATGAAGATGCAAACTTTGGTTTCTTTTGCTTAAGAAATACACACTTATAAAACAATCCTGTCAAAATATATCAGTGGAAATCAAATGGCTCGTATTTTAATAAATCATAAACAATGTTTCTAGATATTTGGGATTGCCGTTTTCTGTTCTGACAACTCTGTCCTAAACGGGTTAAAAAAGTTAATAAAAAGACCAAAAAATTAGCATATGCAATGCAAAATTTTACTTTAATCTACACTAATAACCCAATGTTTGACCCATTCCATGCATGATAAGGCAAGCTGGCCCAAAACTGCTCCAGCTGGTCCTACAGATCAGACAAATCTGCGCCGACCAGGGCTTAATTGGATACTGTCTAAGGAAGTTAAGACTTCCAGACACAGGGTGTTATTAATGACTTATCACTCAGCAGTCAAGGTCTCCAAATCACTGCCAGAGATGAACTACAGTTAGATCATATGATTCCCCACAATGATGATTCCAGCAATATTACTGGTATGTCTCTCCAGAACATTGGCAGAATGTGTCCTGTAATCATGGCATTGACACATGCACATAAAATACTTATACACAACCCAAATGGATAGTTGGTAAGAAAGTTAATCATCCGTGCACATCCCCAAGTTACGGTTCTGTCTCTGCTCTGGTGTTATTAGCAGCCACAAAACTGAACAGTGAAACCATAATTGTTGATGTTGTGGTGTTGGATGGTACCCGACTGCAGCACCAGTGTCTAGACACAAGGCACAATTCTTTTTAGGCTATTTTAATGTTGGTTTGTTGGTATGTGGCCTCATATTCCGTTTGGTTTCAACACCAGGCCTCTGACATCTGTATGTCTCACATGTCTGTCTGTTGCATGACAAGACCACCTGATCCCAGACAAAGCCTAAAATTTGGCCCCATCAACCTCCATGAAGTGCTGGTAATCCTGTCTTGTGCAGCTACAGGGTATTTTTTGTATTTCCTGCCCTTTGTAGGACGACTGTGGCTCAGAGGGAAGAGTAGTTGTGCTAGGGTGTGCATTAGTTAGTGCATGTGGCTCCAGTGTAAAGAACCCTGACTGGTCAGTATGACTACTATATATATATATATATATATATATATATATATATATATATATATATATATATATATATATACAGTCTCTTTACCTTTTGCTCATTGTCCCTAATGAATGTTTCCTCTAGTTCTTGTCATGCTAGCTTCCTTTAGATGGTATGAAAGCCATCACCAGTCTGAAATGGGCTGCACGGTGGAACATTTGTGCATTTTAGCCACTGGACTGCTGACCTGTTGAGGGTATGCCCCACCCCTTGCCCTATGAGATAAGCTCTTGCAACCCACCCCTGATTTCGCAAGGGTAGGCAGGTAAAGACCTTTTATGGATTGATTGCCTGAAGTTTTACCATATTAAACCCATTCAGCTAATTGCCTCTTTGTGTTTAACTGATTGTTGAGGAATCTATAGCACATTGAGTGTCTGAGTAAAAAAAAAATAATAATAACGACCTCCCCTGGTTTTTTGGCATTATTATTTTCAGAGTTTTAGATTTGTTTTTAAACTGCAGCTTAAAAACTTTCTGTAACTCAGTTCAGATGTCTCTTTCTAAGATCTCAGGAAAAAAGTGACCTGTGGATAACAAGCAGGTCATTGTGTGCACGTAGAGGTAGCTGATGTTTGACCACCTTATCGGATCCTGGCAGCGTGGGAGAGTTGGAGGCAACTTCTGAGGGCCGCTTTACCCCCACAGAGGGCTCTGGCTTAAAGACGCCTTCCACACAGCCCTGTGTCTAATAAACACACACAAACGATGACATCAATGATGCCAAGGCACTTCTTGCCGTTTCAGCTTCTGCCTCCTTACTTAAAAGAAAATGATAACAAATGTATCGGTACACTTAAACTTTTTGTTTCTCAGACAGGAAATCTGAAACAATTGAATATGCTGCTGCTGCTGTTACACCCTGCCTCCTCACTTTCTCTCTCCACCTCCCTCCCTCTCTGCATGTGTCGCTCCATGTGACTCTCTCCTGCTGGTTCAATCTCCTGGTAAATGATAATGAACCTCTATCTGTCTCAGTGTGCCTCGGACACGCTGGCGCCCCTCACAACCTCCCAGTCTTTGAGGTTTCTGTGTGTCAGTGTGCGTGAAAAGGGGGCTTGTTTGGGGATCGGGACCATGGAGAACACCATCCACCCATACCCACAGACACACACACACACAACCACACAGCTATTGAGACAGGATTAGGGCACCCTTGTGATGGCCTTTGAGGCAAGAAGAGATAAAAATCTTGGTGTGCGTGTGTGTATTAGTCAGTATGGGTGTCATGGATGCATGATTGAAGACGTTATTAACCCTGCGAGCCCCTGCAGCGCAAGTTTTGCAGAATGTGTGTGTGTGTGTTAGCACTTACGGGACATGAGATAAGTGTTAAAATGAGGGTTTGTGTATATGTGTTTGTGTGCACAGCTCCACGGGGGTCACAGATTGGCCTGCAGACGACACCATCTGATGTCTCCTGGCAGTTCAGTCCTGTGGTGTGTGTGTGTGTGTGTGTGTGTGTGTGTGTGTGTGTGTGTGTGTGTGTGTTGCCCCGTGCTGTGTGTGTGGGCGACTGCGGTATCGGACCTGTTTGGTACGCTGGTGATAAGGACAACAGGCAGGGGACTCGATCACCAAGGGGTGCACGTGTGTGTTTGTGTTTACGACGCCCACCATCATCTGGCCTTTCACCGTGGGGGCAGTGATGTCACTCACACCATCCTAAAATAGACACAAACAGAAAAAAACAACAACTATGGATATATGTACTGCATGCTGTGTAGTACGTGGTCATATTAAAGGATGATTTCTGCTGTTTTAGCTTAAAGTTTATTGCAAAAGTGTTAATACATTCCTCTTTTTTAATTCAGTTTAATTGATTGTGCTTCCATGTAGCAAATCAATAGATCTCCATATTTTTTGAAGGTGTTTTTTCGGGCTTTGGCTGCATTTAGACCTACTACCAGTACAGAACCAGACAGTTTTCATTTGAATACTGTTTGTTTAGCCACTTAACTCTATTAATCATTAAAGAAAAAAAAACAGGCTCCTAAATGTAATTGATAAAACATTGTTGTCTACACAGGACACCTTCACAAAGAGTAGTTTTTTAAATTGGATATTTTGTCTCTTTGTTACCACACAATGACACAATTTGCTCCCATTTCTTCAGTTAAATATATTTAAAAAAAACATTCTGAAACAAGGAAAGTACGGTTGTGATAACAAGACAATCTCTTAAGAGCTTTTAACTAAAACCCTGGCATTTACCTTTATGTTTCACTTTTACACAAGCAGTATGAAGGAGATCAGGAATGTTGCTCATCTAATTTAGCTTCACCTACCTACCTTATATTAACCCACTTTTTTATCTTACATTAGCTCATCTAGCTGTATATTTATAAGGGTTACCATAGCCTGACTGACTTAGTTTAGCCTATCTAAAAATACTTTTTCATGCCTTAGATTGCCTGAATTTATCTTGCCTTATCATATCTCGCTCTACTTTATTTTATTTTAGCTTGACTTAATTTAGTCCATCTAACCAAAGTGGTGCCTAAATATAAAATATAAAATAAAGTTATCTTACATTACCTTGGTGTAGCCATCGTGGCTTAGATTAACCCACTTTAACATACAGTAGTTTAGCCTAACTTTAACTGAGATTAATTTAGCATATCTAACTGTCATGATCTTGGCACTAGTGCTGGTCTGATTCACCATTTGACACACCTGTGCACAGCTTACTTTAGCTTTGATGTCATATCCTGAATAAGCTTATTTGACTCATTCAACATAGTTTAACTTGTTTTTATTCATTCCCAACTAAATTTACTTTAGCTTACCTAAAATGTATTTCACACATCTAATCTTACTTCAGCCTACCTTAGCTTTCTTTATCTTGCCATACAACAGTTTATCAAACCTAACTATTATCTTAGCCTACCTTACATTAACTTAACTTAGCTTAATTTAGCCTATTTTACATTGGTTTACATGACTTCTTTTAGGTTTACTTAACATTAGCTTGGCTTACCTTACTAGCTTTATCTTTATTATTAATTAATTTTGTCAATTTAAATTGACCTAATCCTACATTGACATTAGTTTAACCTAATTTACATGATTTTAGTTTGGTATAATTTAGCCCTTTTAAACTTAATGTAGCTTACATTAGCTTAGGTTACCTTAAGCTTGGTCAACCTGACCTCATATTAGTTACTTTATTAACTTTAATTTGGCTTAGTTTAGCCTATGTAAATTGTCTTTAGCTTTATTTTACCTTACTTACATTGACTGAAGCTTAGCTTATTTTAAATTAGAGTAGCATACCTTTTCTTAACCTATTAAATCTACTTTAATGTTTGTTAGTTTAGCTTAGTCTTAATCAGCTTAGTTTACTTTAATTTATCATACTATAGTTTGATTTAGCCTACCTTAGTTTATCTTAGCATTTTTAACTGGCCTTCTGTTGGGTGTAGTTTAGAAAATGTACTCTGTAAATTTAAAAAGTAGTATTACATGTTAACCACTAACCAATATGTGGAAGATGCTAAAGTGGAGTAAATCTGAGTGTTTTGTTTTTAGATTTCTTAATCTAAAACAACTAAACAACAACAAAACAATGTGAATATAAAACTTTTGTACCCCATGTTTGTATTTATAGTTTTACTTGATCTTTACAAGACTTAGAGACGCTATCATCTAGTGAATTTTTGCCAGGATGACATCCGCTTTAATCTTTTCAATATGAAACTATGTAATATGCAATATATGTTTGTTGTTGTACAGAAAATGTCACATGAATCCTGATCATTTGTGTCAGAAATTCTCCTATAAAGGAGAATATGTAGAAACGCTGTTGAGCAAAAAATAATGACACCTAATATAAAATAAATATAAATAATTTAAAAATAACAGCATAACCATCTTTCAATACGAGATAAAGACAATGAATCTTTTATCCTTTCTGTGTTTGTAGTAAAATTGTCTAAGAAGCAGCATTTGATGCACATTTTGTGTTTGTATGTTTTTGTTTACAGCAGACATCTGTCCTAGATGTTGGGTTAATATCTTGAAATGATGTCACAAATTCTGGTTCTCATGTTGCCTAATCTAACCTACGCATGCTTGTCTGTCTCCTATTTGCAGAGGAGGGCATCAATCACGAGTGCAAGCTGTGTAACCAGATGTTTGACTCACCTGCCAAGCTGCTGTGCCACCTGATAGAGCACAGCTTTGAAGGCATGGGTGGTACCTTCAAGTGTCCCGTCTGTTTTACAGGTGAGACGCACGGCAACATGTTCAAGGACGCATCAAACATACAATAAACAGAAAGATGAATCCTGAACACAGCGTCACGAGAATTCATAAATGCATCTAAACAGGAAATTTTGTGCATTTAAGATGACCAGTTGAGTCTTTCAGAATCCCTTTCTGTTTTTGTGGTGCCAAAGTCAGAGTTTTCAAAGGCTTTTACTGATAAAAACCTGAAGAGAGTGGCAGCCAGTTGCAAATATCAAAAGTCCTGAAACAAGCGATCCAACAACGTGATTTCAAACGCTTCCATCGCTGTCGTGTCCCGTGTGTTGGGTCTTCACTGCGGTGGCGATGAAAGCCATCAGTCGCTGTTGGTTGTTTCCCTCCGTGTGCCGAGCCCTTTAGAGTCGATCCAATTTGAAAATCACAAAACCTAGGCTGGAGTATTCCCATGTTCACGGATCACAAACTGTCTTAATATGTTGAATGTAGAATAATATTGTCCATGTCAGACCAGTCTAAATGCAGCGATGTTTTTGCATTCAACTCCATTTAAGGTGGTCTACAAGAAACTTTATAGAACATTAGAAAAATCAAACTTTCCATTTTTTTGTGTCATGACACACATAAAGGTTTCACAGATAACTAATGGAACTTTTATTAAATTGTAAACTTAATTTCTGCATGTGTCTTTAAAGATGTTTCAATTGGAACCTCAGTTGTTGCTTTTGTAAATTATAAATATGACTATCACTTCCAGTACGGTCCCTAATGCAACTGTAAACCCTTTGATTAAATAAACCCTGGCCTTGACCCTTCAGTTTGTTCAAACTTTAGAGTTATCTCTAAATTCCCATTGTTTTTACAGATATTGAAGAAAACCGTCTTTACCCAATTGAAAGCGTTTTCTGGCTTTAATGGCGTCTGATTTTAAACATTTACATCACACTGAAAATGCACTGTTGAGGATTAATAAAGACTTCCTTTTAGCCGATGACTCGGGAAGCTCTGTGATTCTTGTACCTTTAGATCTTATGGCAGTGTTTGACACTCTGGGCCACACTGTTCTTATCTCTCATTTGGAGCACTGGGTTGGGATTAAAGGTGCAGTACTGGATTTGCTTTGATCCCATTTGATACTGTAGGGATGAGCACATCTCACCTATTCTGTCCTCCCTTCCTTGACTTCATGTGCATCACAGAATTAGGTTAAAATCTTAATGTTGGCTTATAAATGCCTAAATGGTCTTGCTCTTCCTCTGGTTTAATCCAGCATTATCTTCCTTCGCGAGTCCTTGGATCAACCAACCCGCTGCTTTTAGTCGTCCCAAAAGCTAGGAAGAAATTTAAAGTTAATCATGTATTTTTTCTGTTGTGAACCCAAACTTTGGAACATGTTTCCTTTCAATATTAGAAAGGCATCATTGCTTCTTGCTTTTACGTCATTTAAAAAACAAAAATCAACAGTGATTGGCCCAATATGAGCTGACACACTCTTTTTAATGCCTCTATTATATTTATGAGTTTGTTGTAATATATGTATATATGTATATCTTATTTTTGTGAAGCACTTTGGGTAAATTTGCTGCTTTTTAAATGTACTTTATAAATTAGTAAAAAAATTTTAAAAGCAGCAGCACCTAAGTTTTGACACAAGTATTAGCTTAATTTGAGATATATTCAATTATTTTTGAGGTTAATACACATCACTTGGTGTGTAGCTATGCTCCGGTGGGGCTGCCCTTCTCAAAAACTCGCATATGTAACATGAAAGGGTTGGATCCGTCAGATATGAACCTAACAGACATATTTTTGGTTCTCTGATGTAGGATTTAATCTAGAAGGGTGAATGTGGCATTGTCTTTACTAGTAAAGACTTCTCAATCTGCTGGTCCATAGTGGTCTGCTATCAGATTCCAAAATACTGATGGAGACTGTTTAATTTGCTACAGTGCAGTGCTGCTAGTGGCCATCAGGGGCGCTAAACCTGGAACTTACAGTTCTAGCGCCCCTAGTAGCTAAAAGCTACACGGTGCTGCTTTAATTCAGCACTAATTGAAGGTTATAAAAACAGTGATTTTTACTTTTCTCTAAATCCACAAAGTAAATGTTAAATTTAACTTTTTTTTTTTGAAACTCTGGTTTAGTTCAACACCCTCTGTGATATCTGCGTTAGCAAACATGAAACGTCTTTAATCCACAGGAGAGAGTGAATAAATGATCAAATTAGGTGTTCACATTCAGCACTTTTCTTCACTCTGTTACCCCCCCCCCCCCCCCCCCCCCCCCTTTGCTGTTGTCTTGCCCCCCCATCTCCTCCTCCCCAGGTGTTGCAACACTTTAAACTTCAACTGTATTCCTTGGTGGCTCATGAATTAGTAAGATGGGCTTGGCTCCTGTGGGGAGCTTAATAATTCAGCTGTCTCGAAGTGAAAAGCAAAAGTTTACTAAAACAAAGGGGGTGTATATAAAACAACACTGGAGCTGAAGCTAAAGAAACAGAAACAAAGACAGGAGATGATTAATTGATAAATATCGCATGTTCTGCTGACAGAGGTTCTTCCTGGTTTCTCTTAATTTGGTCCAGAACGCTGCTTCCTCATCAGTCCTCATTACCCTCTCTGTTTCAGATAATTAATGTTTAACCGAGAGTCCCAGCCCTGTTTCACCTGCTGAGTTAGTTTCTGCAGAGCTTAAAATCAACTTCTTGATATTTCTGTCCTATAATATGAAGATTTAAACGTTGAAACAAAGTTGCCCTGTCAGACAGATAGAGTCATGGACTTTAACGCCCCTGTTTGCAAAGACTCCATCACATTAACGCTTTTGCTCCATTTCTCCTTGCAGTGTTTGTGCAGGCCAACAAGCTCCAGCAGCATATTTTCGCCGTGCACGGCCAGGAGGACAAGATCTACGACTGCTCCCAGTGTCCGCAGAAGTTCTTCTTCCAGACAGAGCTACAGGTAGGATCTGTCATCATGTCTTCGCTGTCTGCATGTCGGTGAGGGTCAATGTGTGCATTAACAGCACCGAGTGACCAAGGACACTCCATGTATGAGAAATGTTATCCAGCTCAAACTCCATGCCTCTGCTGTAATTATTCCACCTTTTCTTCCCATTTTTCCATCCCTCTCTCTCCGTCTCTCCTCGTGTGGTCTTGGTAGGGTTCTGGCAGCTTCAGCTCATTTTGATTCAGACCCATAAGTGGATATAAGTCACACTAGAGTAGGTCCTTAGCCAGCTGCAGTCGACTCGCCGATGATCTAAACCTTCCTCTCATCCCCTCTGGCCGCAGACTTTTTGGTCTTGAGGTCAAACATGGGGGACCTGACAGGTGAAGGTCGTACAGTCGCTTGTGTAAAAGCTTGATTGCTTGCTGATGGTGTGGATTTACAGTTAAAGACAGCGGCAGAAAGGTGATGACAGCTTCTGAGGAGCAATTAGGCAGCTTAGACCAAAACAATTCAGTAAGAAAGTAAACTTTTCTTTAAATAACCATTCCCAAAGGTAAAGAGAATAAGAAAAATAGGTTATCAAACATTAATATGAAATACAATTGTTTGCACTCTTTTTAATCAGGGTTTTTTTAAAGCTCAGATTATTCTACAAAAAAAACTCTTTTTGTTGCCATCAACAAGCTTCTAGTATAATCCTGAATTGAGTTCTTGAACACTGGTCAAACTGCAACACTGCATGTTTGGGTCATTAAATTGTTTGGATTCCTGGCACAAATCAGATTATTTTATGTTTGGGGAGACCGTTCCGGAGCCGATATATTGAGTTAATGTTCACTTGTTATAACTATTGCTGAGACTCATGCTGGTTAGTTTTCTGTTGTAACAAAGCAGCATTGCTGCATTCATCCTCACTTGAGCCGTTCAGTCCATTTAAAACCAACTCTTGTTGGTTCCCCCCATGGCCCAGTTGTGTAGATGTGAACATAGCAAACGCACCAGAATACAGACCAGAACCCGGTTGTTGTGGTCCGCACTCTGGTGCCAAAAGAACCCAAGAGTGGTTTGTCCATGTTGTGAACGAGATCTGACTCAGCTGCTTGGTGAACACTGCTTACTTGATCCAAATGTCTTCCAGTGGCCAGTTTGCATTGCATTATGGGATACTTTAGAGTAAACAAGCCAGTAAGCAATCTTTATCTTAAAGCATAAATTTAACTTAACTTCTCGGATAATTTTAGCTGAAAGATTCCCCAGAAACTCATTAATGATGTAATTAAACTCTCCAGGTTTTCTTCTAGCTCAGAGCGCAGCGTCATCTTCCTGTATTTACGTCTGATTGTCCTGCCCCGGACGCATCCGACCAATAGACAGACTGAGTGTCTCGTTATATTGATTTGCTTTGACGTTTTTTTCTGTGAAAAGAAACCGAACCACCGGAAAAGGCTACAAGTTAACAAACCCATCACCTGATTCGGACCAAAGTAAACGAACTATGGGTGGAAAATCGCCCTTAGTCGTCTTTGTCTATAAGATAAGATAGGCTTTATTGATCTCACAATGGAGAAATTCACTTGCCACATCGGCTCATACAAGAAGGTGCAGGGTAGGAAAGGTGCATTCAGTTATATACAGTGAATCTTCATATATACAATGGATCAAAAGATACAAAAGAAATATTTATATATAGACATATATGCATACTTATATATATACATATACCTGTACGCTTACATATACGTACCTACACGTATATATGTAAACACTGCATGGAAATGTGGTTCAGGTCCCACTTTTTGGTGATTAAGTGACCCACATATGATTTGTTTCTGGCCGTCTCAACAGAACAGCTACGATTGTATTTGTGGGTTATGTTTGCAGGGAGCTATAGCCACAGAAAGTGGTGAAAGGGGGAATAATTATCAAAAGCTG